>NC_142359.1:39056696-39356696 GCF_059441175.1 Urocampus carinirostris
AAGCCAGGTGCCTCTCACAAAGGCACTGTACTTGTATTTATTTCTCTCTCTCTTCCTTTCTCTTCTTTCTTTCTCTTCTTTCTTTCTCTTCTTTGTTTTCTTTCTTTTCCTTCTTTCTCTTCTTTCTCTTCTTTCTTTCTCTTTTCTTTTTCTTCTTTCTCTTCTTTCTCTTCCTTTCTCTTCTTTCTTTCTCTCTTTCTCTTCTTTCTTTCTCTTCTTTCTTTCTCTTTGTTTTTCTTTTCTTTCTCTTCTTTCGCTTCTTTCTTTCTCTTCTTTCTTTTCTTTCTCTTTTTTCTTTTCTTTATCTTCTTTATCTTCTTTCTTTCTCCTTTTTCTTTCTCTTCTTTCTTTCTTTTCTTTCTTTCTCTTCTTTCATTCTTTGTGCAGCGTGGTACCGTGATTAAAGTAGTGTGATGACGAAATAAAATCGAACGTTTTTTCTTTAATTAGTTTGTTGTGGTCTAGTGATTCCACAGTGGTTTGGTGTTTTTTATTAATATTATTGTTGTTACTGTTGCTAGAGCAAACGTTGTTATTTGGCCTGGCCGCGAGAATACAGTCAGACAAAAACCGGCATGGAAAAGGAAGCTGAATACTAGTGTAAAATGTCACAAAACTGAAGTTGGATGCCAATGCATGTGCGGGTCAAAACAGGCCGGCTAATCCTACGTTGCTTGTTTAAGTCAGCGTTCTTTCTCACCAACGTTTGCTTAACGAATGTTAACATAGCAAGTTCGCCGATTCACATCCCATCAGGATCATTTTTAGTGTGTGCATACGTGACGAAGTTTCCAAAAGATAACCTACTTCCTCGATGGCCTCTTGTTTATTTTACAGTCTGATGGTCACCAGCCTCTTTTGTGTCCCTCATGGAAAAATGAAAATAGCCTGGTACTGTGGCTGGAGGCGGAGCCTAAAAACACATATATCATTAAATATGTGCAACTGTACAATGACTTCAGTTTTTTTTGGAGTCATTAGGGTCATCTCTTTCTCGTTTTTGGCCTGAACAAAGCCAACAAGGTCTTTTTTTCCTTGGAGATCATGAGACCTTGGCTGTCTATATTGTAATGAAAATCCTCAGCAGAGGTGCAGAGTTCCAAGAAAACTCACAGTTGGGGCGGGTTGACTGAGTTCCAAGAGCAAGAAAATCCCTGAAATGACTGCTCGGCGCTGATGAAGTGATCCGTGCTCTTTCAGCAAGGGGTCTTCCTGGGGTGGTATTGGATATTCTAGGAAGTATTTATCTGGTCAGGGTAGTGCATCTGAGGAAATTGTTTTGATACTTCAACCAATGTTAGCAAGCACTCTTTATTAGTGTTAAGTTTAATATTTAGTAGTCCCAGAACAAGTAGAGAAAACAATGAATTATGAACTTGCAACAAGAACAGGGAGGGAAACCTCCAGATAACAAAATTCCTTTGCCCGTGTCTGACGCTTTCCCTGAGCTTTTTTCTTACAAAAACAGATCAGCCCTAAGGGGTGTGATAATCAAAGATTAGCACATGATTAACAACAACAATGGTGTCAAAACAATGAATGGAAAATAAGGAACTGCCATCCTACGAAATCTCCTTTGCATTTGTCCAATATTGAAAAACAAAGTGAACTAATCAATTAGGTGCGTTTAAAATAAGTTTGTTTTCACATATTTGTTTATTTAGGCAGCCAGACTATTTTTTTAAAAGGACAGTGTCTATTATTTAGCAGTTCTACGCTAGGTGATTAAAAAACGTAATTTCTTGGAAAAAAACAATATTGACTTAAACTATATGAACTGTCATGTAAACCTGCATTTTTAGAAAGTCAAGAAATTTAATTTACTGTACATAATGTGAGGCTTACCTTGAGGGAGCTGACATAAATGTTGGCCATCTTGCTGCTACGAGTACCCGAAAAAGACAAAAACCGAAAGGTAAGGTAAAATGTTGCTGTTGTCACTTTGAGTCTCCATATTATTCTTCCTTGTGCTTTTTAGCACTCGTCTTACGTTACATTGCCCAATACAGCAATATCTGTTGGTAAAAAAAGTATACTTTCCCTTTACATAAAAAATTAAATTGGAATGCATTTCTACTCTCAGATGGAGAGAGAGAGAGAGAGAGAGAGAGAGAGAGAGAGAGAGAGAGAGAGAGAGAGAGTAAGAGAGTGAGAGAGGAAAGGAGAGAGAACCAAATCTGACAGTCGGACTGTGACAAGAGATACATAAAGTCGGAGAAAATGAAAGATGTTTTTAAAAACACAATGTTCCATACTTTTGTTAGTTTACTTATTATACATTTAGTAGTTCTTTCAACGCAGATAAGACAGGGAAAAATTAGGACAATTGAGAATTAAAATTAAGACTTGTTAAACAAAATTAAAGACCTTTTCACAAGGCTGTAATTTGCAGTTATTAGATTTAAGACTTTTTCAGGTCTTTAAGACCCCGCGGGAACCTTTACTAGGTAAAAGTTAAAATCCCTTATTGTAAAAATCTAATATGCCCACAATTTTCTGCCCAAGCCATTTTTTTGCAGTTTCATGAAAAAAACACTGAAAATAACGTTTTCTACAAACTATCAAAAGAAAATACCCAAAACACTCGACTGGATATTTAAAACCCAAAAAAATAAAAATAATAGAAAATGAGCTAATAAGATTTTTAATATACGTTGCATTACACCATTCTCTGCATCCATGCCACTTTTTTTGTTGTTGCTAAAATCCTTGAATACACTATGCAAGGGAGAAGACGTCAGCATTATTAGCTCAAGTGTGCCGACACAGCACTTGAGCTGAGCAATATTGCTCACAAGGGATCGGTCACAAAAAGATCCGCAGTGCTGTCGTAAGAAAAAGAAAGTAGTAAAATCTTGGATTTAACTTTCACTTCATCCAACTTAAACTCAGATCTTTTAACTTTCGAGTTAAAACTCTTTCCAAGCTCTGACTTTTAGCAGCCATATTTAGTTAAACCTTTCAAATTTAGTCAAAAGACCAGTTGAAGCTTTAAAGCTTCTTTAACTCAGGTGCTTAAGGCTATTTAACTTTTAGCAGCTATCTCAAGCTAAAGAAACAGTCGAACAGCTAGTTAACGCTTTGGAGCGGTTTAAAATGTAAAGTTAAAGCTTTAAAGCTGTTAAGTTCAAGCTCTTTCCAAACTCAAACTTTTAGCCGTTGTGTTGAAGCTTTAAGTAAAGTTAAAATACGAGTTCATTCTTTGTAGATTTGTTAACTCAAGTGATTTAACTGCTTAGTTAAAGCTATGTTAAAGCTTCATCTATAGCAGTTATGTCAAGTTAAAACTTTAAAATACAGACAAAAGACTAGATGAGCTGTAATGCTGTTTTATTTCCATGATATAACTGTATATTTAAAGATTCAAAGATACTCTAACTCAGATGCTTTAAATTTCAAATTTAAGCTCTTTTAAACTCTAACTCCTAGCCCCAATGTCAAGTTCAAAGTTTAAAATTAAGTGAAAAGACTAAAGCCTTAACCCTTACGTTGTCACGGTCGCCTTGGTGACCAGTCTGCCCCGCCCTCTGGGCAACAGCTGAAAGCAGTTCCACTAATTGTGGGTCTGTATTTAAGGCTGCATTGTGGGCTCTGCCGTGGCGGGTTCATTACTTATATACACAATCCCGGTCTGTTATGCCTTGTCCTGTTGAGTTCGTGCCGGAGGAACTCTGTATTGTTCTGTTTTGCCCCGGAGTATTGGGCGACTTTTATTTTGTAAAATAAAACTTATGGATCGTCAACGCATTTGAGTTCTCCCTTCATGCCTCCTGCCTCCGTTCTGGTCCGGTCCCCTTCCACGCCACCACGCTCTCGTGACAGAATGAACCAGCCAACAAATAGAACTCAGCGAACGATCCCAGCGCGACTTGGGAGAGCTGGAGAGCGCAGTTCGGCAGGCGCCTACTGAGTTGGCCTTCCCTGCCCGTTCGAACCACGGCCCCGCCCGTCGTGGCCCTTGCTGTGCCTCGAATGGGGTCCCGGGAAGAATTGACGCCTGCCTGTTCGACTCTCATGCCTGCCTGCCCGACTCCCGTGCCGATTGCCTGCTATTCCGTCTCCCCTGCGTGCAAGTCCGACTCCGACTCCGCTGCCCGTCGGGCCGACTCCGACTCCGCTGCCCGTCGGGCCGACTCTGATGCCTGCCTGCCCGACTCCCGTGCCGACTGCCTGCTATTCAGTCTCCCCTGCGTGCCGGTCCGACTCCGCTGCCTGCCAGTCCGACACCGCTGCCTGCCAGTCCGACTCCGCTGCCTGCGTGCCAGTCCGACTCCGCTGCCTGCGTGCCAGTCCGACTCCGCTGCCTGCGTGCCAGTCCGACTCCGCTGCCTGCGTGCCAGTCCGACTCCGCTGCCTGCGTGCCAGTCCGACTCCGCTGCCTGCGTGCCAGTCCGACTCAGCTGCCTGCTAGTCCGACTCCGCTGCTCCTGTTTTGCCGGTTCTGATTTTGACTCTCTCATGTTTGCCTGTTCTGATTTTGCCTGTCCTGTTTACCTGCCCTGATTTTGCCTGTCCTGTTCTCGTCGGTTCTGCCTGTCTGTTATCCCCTGGCCAGTTTGCCCACCAGACCCCCTCCCTGCCGAGCGCCGATTCCGATCCGCCCGACGCAGATGGCGCCTGCCTCTCCCCGTTCCTGCGTGTTCGGAGGAGGGAGCGGGGTTGCCCCAATCGCGAGCGTCAACATTCCGGGGCGTGAGGTTGTAATTTTTTCTTTTTTGGGACCTCGGGAGCTGTCCCTTAAGAGGGGGGCTCTGTCACGGTCGCCTTGGTGACCAGTCTGCCCCGCCCTCTGGGCAACAGCTGAAAGCAGTTCCACTAATTGTGGGTCTGTATTTAAGGCTGCATTGTGGGCTCTGCCGTGGCGGGTTCATTACTTATATACACAATCCCGGTCTGTTATGCCTTGTCCTGTTTTAGTCTGTTATGCCTTGTCCTGTTGAGTTCGTGCCGGAGGAACTCTGTATTGTTCTGTTTTGCCCCGGAGTATTGGGCGACTTTTATTTTGTAAAATAAAACTTATGGATCGTCAACGCATTTGAGTTCTCCCTTCATGCCTCCTGCCTCCGTTCTGGTCCGGTCCCCTTCCACGCCACCACGCTCTCGTGACATACGTGGTGTTAGGGTCTCAAGTGACCTATTCAAGGTTATAAAATGTAATAACTAATATGTGTCAAGGGCCATAAATACCAATTACAATAGACATTTATAGTTATGGATGCATATAATGTTTGTTACGATGTTGAATTAACTATATTAAGCGATACTTCTTTCTTTTTGGTGGTCAAGACTGATAGACCCCGGGTCAAATCGACCTGCTAACCATGGTTTGTAGTGCCAATTCCTAAAACAACATGAGGGTAAAACCTGCTTTAACTCAGGTATTATAACTATTCACGCAGTGTAAGCTATTTCAAATTGTTCATCTTTATCAGCCATTTCAAGTTAATGCTTTAAAACTTACCCAAACAATGTGTTTACACTACATCCCCTCAAATTTAACTATTGAGGTAAATACATTTTTAAGCTTTAACTTTTAGGACCCATGTCAGATTAAAGTTTTAAACTAACTTCAAGCTACTTTTAATAAGGTGTTATAACTGCTAAGCTTCCATTTTTAGCAGTCATAGGAAGTTAAAGCTTTTAAACTAACTCAAAGACCAATTAACGCTTACATTTTTTGGTTATAGCTTAAAAACGGCTCCTACGTTAAAGCAGGTGCTCTAACTTGAGTCAAATCTGCATTAAAGCTTTAACTCACAGTAAAAGTTTTAATTTGTTGCTAATAAATCTGATTTGCACAGATACTAAACTGCTAGGAAAGTATAACCTAATGGAATGGTTAAAGTGTCACGTTTCGGTGTGACTGGAAAAGGGAATCCCATAAAAGTAGACACAAAAATATTGTTCATTACCAGCAAAGTAGGTAGAAAAAGACTAACTAAGTTTCTGAAATTTTAATAATCAAAAGAGTCAAGATTACATCAACGCGAGCTTAGCAATTCATGCCTATTACAAGTTTAGCAGACAGTAACTAACTCAAACGACCGAAAACAAGAACTCAAAGATACTCAAGAGGTGCTGTCTTAGTCAAAGGTGAGTTCCTGCTGATACCTTTGCACAATAAAGTCTCCAACTGGTTGACTAAAATTATAAAAATATTAATAATAGTTGATTATAGGCAACAATTCATTTTACACGCAGTGAACTAATTCCTAACATGAACATGACTCACAGATGCAGATTATTAATCTTTTGATTACATATGAACACTTTGGGGTTTTATATCTTTTTTATAAAGCTAGAGAGTACGGTCACTTCCTGTGAATGGATGGTTCGTTGGTGGTGTCGGCTGGGGCATAGTCTCTATATTGAGCTGTTCCTCTCTAGACTTTTTGTGTCAATGGTCTGGTATAAACTGAGCTGAAGACTGCCATTCTGCTTCAACAATGCACGCGCAGCTTGGCTATGTCACACTTGTTTACAAAAACGGAAAAGGCTCTATGGTGTTGGGTAATGATTGAGTTCAATATGTAAGACAAATTTAAAAAAAAGAAAGAAAATACTTTATGTATAAAAAAGCATAAAAATGAGCCAAATTTTGACTCATTTAAATGATATTGATGAGTGCATTCAATCTTTCAATTTTAAAGACTGCTGGTTTTTGCTTTTTGTTTGACTTATTTTAATTCATATTTTTTGCGTGTTTTTCGGAGGATCTGTGACCAAAATGCTTAAAATAAATTGTAATCAATTAAATTTTTTGCATTTTATCATTTATTTATAGCACTGAAGAGTTAATGATTTTACTTTATAGTTTATTGTTTTGCATTATCAGGGATTTTGTTTTTTTGTTGTTCGACTTAAAACGTGTTCAGTGTCTAAAAGTTTTGTATTTTGAATTTTTTGTAGATCCCCTGCTATTTTAGAGGGACCTAAATTATATTCGGTGATCATTGCTCTCTCTCATTGCCGAGACCTATTATTTGAATCAATGTTGTTTTTTTATTGTTAAATTAAATTTCTGCCTCTAGGAGGCACTAAACAATACAGACATTTTTGGTTTGAACAATTTTATTGACACTTTTAACAGCAGTTAAACACATTCACAATTTAATTATATCATATTCTAACAATATGAGGTTTGAACAATTTTTATCAACACTTAACAGCAATTAAACTCATTCACAATTTCACCATATCATATTCTAACAAGGTTTCTGGAGGTAAAGCGAAAGTGTGACATTCTGCCTTTGCTCTTTATTTCCGCCAAAGCTTTTAGTTCTTGTTTAAGACTGTCCCTTTAACAAAACTTGGCAAGTTGGCAGTGAGAAAAATGAATGATAATAATTCCGCAAAGCCGTGAAGGTGCTCTTTTACCCCCTAGTTCTCTTTGATACATTACTGCTTTGAACTCTTTACACGAGGGCAAATAATATCAACATAGAATATAGGTTATTCATATGCTATAGAATAGAGTATGTATTAAGCTTAGATTTAAACATTTCCACTGAGGTCGCAGATCGAAACTCAGGGGGAAGAGCATTCCACAGCACCGGGGCCCGAATGGAGAACGCTCTCGAACCTGCGGATCTCTTCTTGGCTCTTGGGATCACTGGTAGACCGGCGTTTTGAGAGCGAAGGTTCCGGACCGGAACATAGGAGGGAATTAAATCTGAAAGATATGAGGGAGCAAGTCCCTGCATGATTTTGTATAGTATCAACAGAACCTTTAAATCACATCTTAACTAACAGGGAACCAATGCAGGTTAGCTAAAATCGGGGTAATGTGATTCAACTTTCTTGTTATAGTTAAAAGCCTCGCTGCAGCATTTTGTACTAGCTGAAGGCTCTTGATTTTGGAAGACCGGAGAGTAGTGCATTACAGTAATCGAGACGGGAGGTAACAAACGCATGAATTATAATCTCCGCATCTGACTGACACGGAATAGGGCGAATTTAGCAATATTGCGAAGATGGAAAAAGCTGTTCTTGTAATATTCTTAATGTGTGTTTGAAAGGACAGATCGGGGTTTAATATGACACCTAAATTTTTGACTGATTCAATGTAGGTGATATTACATTTGTCAATGTTCAGAGACGTTTTTGAGAACAAGTCACAGCATTTAGATGGACCAATAACTAGCATTTCGGTCTTTTCAGAGTAAAGGCGCAAGAAGTTGAGTGACATCCATTCTTTTATCTCAGTGAGGCAGGCCTCCAAATTTCCACAGTTTAGTGTGGCAGATTCCTCCATCGGAAGATATAGTTGAGTGTCATCGGCGTAGCAATGGAAACTAGTATTACACTTGCGGATAACATAACCTGACGGAAGCTCGTACATTCTGAAAAGAAGGGGGCCAAGTACTGAATCCTGCGGAACACCACAGGTAACACTACAGGGCTCAGATGTAATTTTGCCATATTTAACACAGTGCGTCCTATCTGAAAGGTAGGATCTGAACCATAAGAGGACGGTTCCTGAGAGACCAATCCATATTTTCAACCGTTCTAGTAAGATATTATGCTCCACAGTGTCAAAGGCAGCACCAAGGTCCAGCAGCAGCAAGAGTGATGAAATGCCGGAGTCCATTGCCAGTAGAAGATCATTGGTTACTTTAATCAGGGCTGTCTCAGTAGAGTGGTAAGCCCTGAATCCTGATTGCATTGATTCAAAAAGATTGTTCTGGGATATAAAATCATTCAGCTGCTGTACCACAACTTTTTCAAGTACTTTAGAAAGAAACGGTATGTTTGACACAGGTCTATAATTAGATAAGCTTTCTGGATCAAGGTTGGGTCGTTTCAGTGTAGGTTTAATAACAGCTGACTTAAAAGCCGCAGGAACTAAACCTGAGGAGAGTGATATGTTTATAATTTTTAGAACTGGATGTCTGAGGACCCCAAAAACACCTTTAATCAGCGAAGCCGGTAGCGGGTCAAACAGGCAAGTAGTCGGTTTGGCCATATTCACCACCTGTTTATTCAGATTCAGATCTACTTTATTGTCATTCTAGTACACGTGTATACAGAACGAAATGTCGATACATCTGACCCGCACAGTTTCCTTGAATGTACAGATATTTCTGGCTGCGGCTGCACCGACTCGCTACAACGGGTCAGGTGTATCGACATTTCGTTCTGTGTACATTGTTACAAAGAATGACAATACAAAGGAAATTATTATTATTATTATTATTATTGTAGTATTGAGTGCTAATAATATACTAAATAATTATGGCTATGTATAGTATTTTACATTAGCGCAAATAGTGCAAGAGGAGTAGCCAACCAGATGTGCAAAATGGGCAGTCAGGTAAACAAGTCAGGTAAACAGAACAATAACCTGACTTGTGTTTGCACCCAATCTCTTAAAGAAGAAAAAGAAGAGAATGCGCCTGACGGACTACCTGGATTCTGAAGCCGAACTGTCAGGCAGCGACCAGGGGAGCGGAGATGAAGATGAGGATGGAGATAGCGAATACGAAGAGAAGGGAGATCAGTCAACGGCACCCCCACAGAGTTAGCTTGTTGGTTTACAAGAACAGGACAACACAATAAGCAGAACCATGTACTTTGTGCATAGACACAAGAGACCTACCAGACGTGAGAGAGCTGTCGAGTCGCCTAGTGTGATGAAACTACTGAAGCATTGGAGCAGACTCACCATACAGAATGGCATGCTCTACAAAATAAGGAAAGATCCTCACATGGCCAAGAAAATCTTCCAGTTTTTGGTGCCTGATTCATTGAAACAGAAAGTCCTTCAAGGTTTACATGACTCAGCAGGTCACCAAGGCCAGAACCGTACTTTGTCTCTGGTGAGGCAACGATTCTTCTGGAATGGCATGGAACGTGATGTTGTGAATTATGTCAAATCCTGTCAGCGTTGTGTAGTAGGGAAAACACCGGAACCACACAACCGTGCACCACTCAAGAACATAGTCACCTCTGAGCCTATGGAGTTGGTCTGTATAGACTTTTGGACTGCTGAGCAAGAGAACAAGTCTGTAGATGTCCTGGTAGTAACTGATCATTTGTCCAAAATGGCGCACGCCTTCCCTTGCAGGAATCAAACCGCCAAACAAGTTGCTCGCCGTCTGTGGCAGGATTTCTTCCTTGTCTATGGTTTCCCTCGGCGTATCCACTCTGATCAGGGAGCCAATTTTGAGAGCAAACTGATCAAAGAGCTTCTAGAGATGGCAGGGGTGCAGAAATCCCATACGACTCCGTACCACCCCATGGGAAATGGTATCGCAGAACGATTTAACCGAACATTGGGAGATATGATCAGAACCCTTCCCCCTCAGCCCAAAGCAAAGTGGCCACAAATGCTGCAGCAGCTCACATTCTGCTATAACTGCACAGAGCATGAGACAACAGGGTTTGCACCGTTTTACCTAGTGTTTGGTAGGATCCCTCGTCTCCCTGTCGATGTCATGTTTCAACATGCTAATACCAATGATGCTGTTGTCAGCTACTCTGACTTTGTAAGCCGTCTGAAGAAAGATCTACATGAAGCTGCTCAGATTGTACAGAGAAATACTCTCAGAGAACAGACTCGCCATGCCAAGCTGTACAACCGTAGGGCCAAAGGATCACCCCTCGTCGTGGGAGACCGGGTGTTGATCGCCAACAGAGGTGTCCCGGGGAAACGCAAAGTTGCAGATAAGTGGGAGTCGACCCCGTATGAAGTCATATCAGTCAAGCCTGATCTCAATGTCTATAGAGTCAAGGATTGCCTGACGGGCAAAGAGAAGGTAGTTCACAGGAATTTGCTGCTCTCTGTTAGCTTCTTGCCCTGTGAGGATGATCTGGCCAGCGAATCTGAACACTCAGGGTGTGACGCTGCTATGCATGGAAGTGATGTATGCCCTGATTTACCTGACGCGGTTGAAGACAGTGATGTCTGTACAGTAAACTGGGTGATACAGGCAGGTGAAGAGCAAGTTCATCCAGAGGTGGAGGATAACTCACTAGACAGCAGATCTGATGCCCAGTCTGACTCTCTCACAGTCAATACATCCAGTCGAGGAAGTCAGCACATCCCTGAACAGGATGTTGACCATACTTCAAGTGACAATACGGAAAGCCCATCACAGTGCTCTGAAAACATGATCCCTTTGGGTATGGGCCCACCACACACTGTCCTCCCAGACGAGACCCCATTGAACACTGATCATTCGGACACAGACTCCCCTGATACTGACTGTTTAGACTTGACTGTCCCAGACCCTCAAGCTCAGGTTATTTGTGCTCAACCTAAACCTTATGGTCTTAGGGTCCGCCAGTCCATCAGGCCTCCTAGTCGTCTTATTTGTCAGATGAATGACCAGTTGGTAGGTGACAATTCTCTGTCTGCAATATCTGCTAGTTCCTAGTTTAAGTTCATTAGAGATGCACTTTCAGTTTGAGTAACAAAGCTTGAGTAAGAAACAAGAATTGTGCCTATGTGAGCACTTACAACTACAGGAACAATGTTTGATATTTCAGAGATGTAACAGGCATCTTTGAGTCTGTGCTTAGTTAGGAGTTTGATCGCCTCCTTTCTTTTCACACTCCTTTTTGGGAGAGTTTTAGAACTGACATGCACTTCAGTTTGTTCCTTGTAATACTGTACCAGTTTTCGTGTCCTCTTTTTCATCAGTATTTGCCTTTTTGGCATGTGATTTTTTTTTTCTGTTTAGTGTAGCACTCCCATATTTAGCAGAATTTCAGGGGGGTGTATGTAACGGGTGTAATAATAACTTCTGTTTTATTGAAATTCCTGCTGAAATATGTGTATAGTTTTTGGTAAATGTCCTGCAATGCTGAGTCCAACAGTGCCATCTGCTGGTATGGGGTGGGGTTTGGTTTTGGCTTCTAACATGTGACCAGGAGGCGGGGTTTGTTGTTAGTCTTATCAGAGAGAACTACAAAGGTAAGACCTATCTTTTGGTGCTCCACAAAAGAAGTTAATTTTAAACATTATAACCCCAGCTGACAAATCTCTCACCATGCATAGTAATGTAATTGATATTGTCAAGCTGTTTACGTTTATTTTCGTTTTGTTTCTGTTTTACTAAATATTAATTCCCCTTGTAGAGATCAAAGAGATCAGACCCAGCAGAAAAAGCTAATGTTGTGACTCATCCATTTGCAGGTAAATTGTACCCATTTTTATACTCATTATTGTTTTTATTCCTATTTTCTCATATACATTAAAGAAGGATGATGTTGGTTAAAATTCAGACTAAAGAAAAACATGTTGAATTCATTGTAAACGTTAAAAATCCACTATACGATCTCTTGTTAAAAGTATCTTGTTAAAATGTAAAGATGTAAAAATGTATTGTGATATTCTAAAATGTATTTTCTGTAAAGTGAAAAGAAAGCTCTTTGATATGCTTTGTTGTTAGTCTTATCAGAGAGAACTACAAAGAGATCAAAGAGATCAGACCCAGCAGAAAAAGCTAATGTTGTGACTCATCCATTTGCAGAAACTGTAATAATAAAAACCTCATCATCCAGTCCAGCGTGAATGTGGATCTTTGGTGGGACACGTACACCGCAGTTACATTGGTGCCGTGACCCGTGACTTCTATCAAACTCGCCGAACCGAGGACTGTCCTACCTGCCACATCAACTTACAGTATTTGAAATTTTAGTTACATGAGCGATATTGTTTTGCTCATTACAGTGCAGTGTCACAGTGATACGCAGGCTGCTGATTTATTTTGTGATTTTAACTTATTTACATTTTTTTCTGTTACCTTTTGAAACATGTTTAATCAGAGCAATGTGTTAGCTCCACAATTTGACACACCTATTCACTTTGGCATGGGCAGGGGCATGTTTACCCCCATCCCCTCTGTTGATAATTCTACCCCAGGTGGTGCTACACATAGAGTAGAGGCAGTTTCTAGTGTCAACACCTATAATGCAGCTGACCAACATGCTAGCCTACCTTCACCTCAGGTCGGACCCACATCTACGCCAAATTCAACGAGTGAAATTTCTGAGGGTTTAGCTGATCACATCACAAATATTATTCAGGAAATAGCACATAAATTGGCTGATAGCATTTTCTCAAATATACAGTCACACAATATTGTAGCTCCTAACGCTGCTGCCACACAAGATGAAGCAAACAGATTGAGTCAGCATAGTCATGTGTCAGATGGATCACAGGTTCAGGTGGTTACGCAGAGAAAGGTTAAGGAACCACCGTCATTTATTGGGGATGGCTCAGACTCAATAAAAGTACATGAGTGGGAAGATCTAATGAGGACATTTATTAAAAAGAGTAATGTGAGACTTGAAGAGCAAGCAGAGGAAATCCTTATGCATTTGAGAGGAAAAGCTAAAGATGTAGTTAGGTTTGGCATTAGAAACAGTAATATAGACATCTATACCCGCCCTGACATGATTTATAGTCTTCTCAGGAAACACTTTAGCTGTACCAAGTACTCTGCTGTCCCTTTAGCTGACTTTTATTCAACCTTGCCCAAAGACCAGGAAGACCCCTATGACTACTGGCTAAGACTAAACAGAGCAGCTGACCTTGCCTCTGACTGCTTGAGTGAGCAGGGCAAAACATTTGACAACCCTGAAATTGAGGTTACTCGCATGTTTATTAGGAACTGCCCTTGCAAAGAACTGGCACTCACTTACAGATCTAAAACCATTGATAAGTGGTCAGCAAGTGAAGTACTAGAGGTGCTGAATGAATACCACGCTGAGAAGAGCTACAAAGCAGCTTCCCTACAACAACCTGCAAATAGAACGGAAATTGCCGTACACAAAGCTGAGGTGAACCATGGTCCAACCCTCATGTACGAGCCACCTCAGACTTTGCGCCCACAGTATGTCCCTCTAACGGACGTTATTAGTATGTTGGAGAAAGTTCTGCTACGTGGTGCTTCTAACCAGTTTCAAGAGAGAAGGCGAGCTCCAACCAGGCGACCTGGAGACAAAATTAATGGTTTCACTGACAAACCATGTATCATTTGCAAAGAAGTCGAACACAGTGCTCTCTCTCATTGCCGAGACAAAAACGTTTGCTTTAACTGCCATGCCCCAGGGCATTCTCGACGTGATTGTCCAGTGACGAAAGTTGTCCCACTGCCTCAGGGAAACTGACTGATCTGCGCTTAGGGGAGAACAGTGCAGATCAACTGAGTATACCTCCCACCACAAATGTGATGCCTGACATGCATTCATTCATTCATTTATACAGCAACATGATCCCTCCATCGAAGAAGCCGATCTTTCAGGGGTTTCAGAGAATAGCAGAGACTGATGAACTATTTTACACACCTGTACTTGTGCAAGATGGTCCCACTTTCAGAGCACTGTTGGACAGCGGATCAATGGCTTGTACAGTAAGTGGAGCAACTGCCAAGTCCCTGCTGCAGCAATTCCCTGACATGATGAGTTACAAAGCCGATAACTACGTCATTGTAGGCTGCGGTGGACACCAAGTTACACCCAGAGACATGTACGACATTCACGTCACAGTTTACGGATGCCAAATGATAATGCCAGTAATGGTTGTGCCAGGCCAGACAGAACAGATGATCCTTGGCAGCAATGTCATCAAATATATTTTGACTCAATTGAAAAGTACTGACGGCTATTGGAGATTAGTTTCCACTCCTGACAACGGTCTGTCCGAAAACCACAGTCAATTCCTGTCAATGCTTTCTAACACAGAGAGATGGAGAGGTGACTGCATTCCAGAGAAGGTAGGGACAGTAAAAATCAAGAGTTGCGTGACACTGAATCCACGGACCGAGTACGTTATTTGGGGCAAGTTACCGGAGTCGGCCGGGACGTCAGCGGGCAGCACAGTGGTCGTTGAGCCAACCCAATCTAAGGCTAAGCCCAGACAAGTCCTTGTCGGACGAGTTGTTACTCCACTCTGGGGAGATGGATAGGGACTTTGCAACAGCCCAGCAACGTTTATGAGGATGATGATGTCGATATTCGGTGATCAGAATTTCATGAGCCTATTATGTTACCTCGACGATCTGATGGTGTTTGCCCCCACAGAGGAAGTTGCACTCCAACGCCTGCAGATGGTGTTTACTCGCCTCAAGGAACACAACCTCAAAATTGGGAAAAAAATCCCTGGACAGCCACCATGTTGCACATCTATAGATTTCAGCCCTTTAATATGTGATGTATTAACATTGTCTTTAGAAATTTATTCCCGTATGCGTTGAATCTTCTAATAAAGAAGACCATAAAGTCATGGGCTGATTGGGTAGAACTATCTGGGATAATCTGTTGCCTCGTTAGTGATGTTACAGTGTTACATGTTACAAGGGAACATGTTCCTGGAAAGCATTTTATTTTGTCGGTAATGAGTTCTGTAGCGCGTCTTGGCTAAGATTTTGTAACTGAATTGTTGTACTTTTTAACACCTGATGCTGTTTTAATTTTTCACGTTTTTTCGCTCTCCTTCGAGTTCAATAGGACACGTCTTTTGAGATCATGTAACCATTCAAAATAGCGACCATAATATATTTAGATAGCGATTAAGAATACAGTATTCACTACTATAGAAAATGCGAATTGGTGAATGCTACAACCGACTCATGTTGTTCGTGAACGAAATGGCTTTATGAGCCTTCTCTTGGAAGTGGGAGCCGGCTACCCACCAATCAAGAGTCTGTTTCTGTCGAGACACTATTTTTCTCTTGTGATTGGTCAAAATGCTTTTTTTCAGGTATTCTGTGCTGTGACTTTCAATTTGTTGAATACAGAAAAAGGTTAAAATTGTTTTGTATTTTAATTTTTCTTTGTAGATGTATAAATACAGACGGGCCCCTACTTATGACCATTCGACTTGCGAAAAACGGTAAATACCAGCTTTTTTTTCGGGATGTCAAAAAATATCCGAACATTGCTGTAAATTTGATTTTGTATTGTGTGCACATTTTTCCGAGTAGAGGACGTTTTTATTGTTTAATATCTCGCGCATCCATTTAATATGGTTGGTTTAAAGTGTAAAGAAGAGGTTAGCCGTTTCTGTTGAAATGAAAGTGGAATAAGAAAGCTTGATGCAGTTGAGAAAATGGTTGGATCACTTTTTTTTCATCCAGTTGAGAAAATGGTTGGATCACTTTTTTTTCATCCACTCTCTACCGTGGAGGAGGACCTCTTTAAGCCCATCTTCCAAAAGTGAGTTATACTTAACTTTATTTATCTTTTTAGAGCACATTATTTTATTAAATGTTTTTTTTAGTACAAAACAATATAGTTTACTTATACAAGCCTTAAACATACTTATATAAGCCTTAAACATACATATTAGCACTGAAGCAACTTCAAATTCAATTACGAACAATTGTCTCGTTCGTAAGTAGGGCAGTGTTTGTATTCTAATTTATGTTTTCTGTGTTTTTCGTTGTTAAAGTTTAAGTGTTAATTTTGCTTAAAGTTTTCCTTTTTAAGTGATTCATAATAATATATAATAAATGGCCATATATGGATTAAACAACAAAAAAAACGTAAGAGCCATTTGGGAGCCGAAAGAGCGTCTCTTTTTAGTGAGGTAAGCTGAAAACGCCGGTTCTCTAAAAAGAGTCGGAATTCCTATTTTAACAACGGACCATTCGAGTTAGATTTAATTTATTAAACTCACTTTGTATTGTTTACGGCTGATATTTTATTGTTTACTGTTTCTTTTTGTTGCAATTTAAGTGTAGGCTAAATATGTTTTCTGTTAAAATGCAATAAATATTCCAAGGTTCTATAACACTTCACACTGTTCTTTCGGTCGAATACTGCTCAGAGAAGTTCAAATTCTTTGACCAACAACTTATTTTTAAAGTAACGGAACTAGTTACTTTTATTACAGAGTACCTCAGTTACATTTTGGAAAAAGTAGTAACTATAACTAATTACTTTTTTAAAGTAACATGCCCAACACTGCAAATAACACAATGCTTTGCTGATAGCAACCACGAAGAAAGGTGGTTTATGACTGCTTACAAAATACAACCCAATACAGTTACAGTGGTGCCGTTTCAAGCACTCGGTATGGGAACACGTGAATTCTCCCTACCGGAGGAGTTCGCATCCAAGCCGTATTCACAACTATGAGATGAAGTTATGAAATAAAAAGGTCCGTTAATATGTGCAAATTTGGTTTTGTGTCAACAGGAGCGAATGATAGGCATTGCGTGGGGATTAGGCACAGTTTATACAGGAATGACAAACCAACGGGAAATCAATTGAGAAAAGGTAACCACAGAATTTATGAAAAAGAGTGCTGCGTTTTGATCTTTTTGATTGTAAAACTATCTTTGCAATACATCATGCCTGGAGAACAAATAAAACGTCTTGTTTTGTCTTAAGATTGGAAAGAAAATGGTGTTCCCTAGAACTGTGATTTGTGCAACCGTTCAAACAAAAGCTGGGGAAGTTGTTTTTGTTAATTGTGACTCCAAAAACGTAATCCAACATAGAAATATTTCTTCGCTCTATTTGAACTCACACCACTCTCCAGCTGTTTTTGGTCAACAATGCACACTCATCCTGTGGTGATCTGCTGAAGATGTAGGCTGGAAGGGGGTCAATGGTGTAATGAAAAAGTAGAGCAATGACCTTTCGCAGCAACATATTTCCAAAATAAGTCAAGAAATAGAATATGACTGCCCATTTTTCTATAGTTGACGATCACATTGTATTCTACTGAAAAAGTGAGACCTAAAACAACTCCCATTGGATAAACAATGAATAAACAGTTTTTCTTTTTTACCCGATTTCGCGACAAGACTGTCAATAAGTTGAATTGCACTCCGGTCATTTTCCAAAAGGGGAGTGGGTCGAGGTCACAATTATTTCTGTTTGTATATAGTGTGACGTCACGCCCACCCCCCTCCTTCAGAGCATCGTGGCCCCTCCCCTTCTTGGCTGATGCAATGCTTATAAAGGGTGAGCCCACAGATTTCGCTTCAGCAGAACCTTCAAGATTTTCTTTTTATATGAAATGAATTGAAATGATATGATCTGCATTTATATAGCGCTTTTCAAGTCAATGACTTCGCCAAAATACATCGTATTTTGACCTGAATTTAGTTGAATTTATGCATTTATTAAAATAACCAATTCGGTTTTTTGATGTTTTGAATTTGGCATTGCCCATCAAGATATATGTATATATTTTAAATACATTTTTTTTAATCAAGGGCGTCTTTTTTGGTCAATATTACGATCAAACCAACAGGATTTTTTTAAAGGATTTTACGGTCACGTTCCCGTAAAAGGTAAGAACACCGGCATGTTGTTAACGCGAAGAAACGGTTTAAAAAATATCTTTCATAAGTCGTAAGTATTTTATAAAATTATTTCAGTGGGATAAATTAAATTATCTCATCATTAATGTCTTGACTGGGTCGGGGAAAAAAACATTAAATAATAAGACGCCTTGTCAGTGATGATGCGGCGTTAGAATGACACACATTTCAGATATGAATAAATTTGTAATGAATGTAATAAATTGTGATTGGAGGCGAATCAATGTGTGTTGTTGCATCATGCAAGTGAAAAAGAAGCCGGAAAAAAGATAAGTAAGGGCCATGCGCTTAAACGGACAACACGTGCCATTGTTTCCATTCCAGCCGCCGTCGCACTCAATTCGGTTAAAATGTCCAAGACACAATATCGCCAGTTGATAAGTATCTCTTAAATGTAATAAATGTATTATTTTTTTAGAAAACAGACAGCAAATCAAATACTGTTTTACAGTACAGGTTTCGTCACTCATTATAATTTGAGTGTGAAATATGTACTCAGACGGCTTGGGCACACCCTATCATTTCGTTTTTGGAAAGCTTTCAGATATAATGGTAATAATAATCCACACTGCGGCTTTTTTCTTTTTTTTGTCATTGAGGGACTGATGTGGTCTCGGATGCCGGTCTGGTAATTTTCCATCACCGGTGCGTCAGATACCCACTGCCCCCTCCCTTCTCGCTCTTTTCTCTCCCTCCCTCCCCTGCTTCGTCACTTGACCCCGCAGTGTCTGCACGATGTAAGATATTAAATGCGGCGTTTGGAAATAAAAACGAAGATTTTTTTGCATTCTTGCAGCATGAAAGCTACCGAGATGAGCAGTTTGTCTCGCGACGAAGACAACAGCAGCACCAACAGTGACTACAACTACGCCGAATGTCCTACAAAGGTCCCGCTCAATGAGTAAGAATAACGGGGGGGGGGGGGGGGGGGGGTTGCGGGGGGGGTACGATTTTCATTTTTTTTCGATTAATTGTCAATGAAACTCAACGCATTTTCTCTATTTTTAAGGCAATATGCTGATTTAGACCCGGAGAGTGAAAACTTCCTTCCTGACATAAACCATGGCAAGAAGAAGTATGAGACGGAATATGTAAGACATTTTCATTTAGACGTCTTTTTTTGGGGTGGCTAAATGATCTTAATTATTCATAAAATTTGTTCTTTCTTTATACAGCATCAAGGCAACGCTTCTTTTGGAATGTCTGTCTTTAACCTGGGCAACGCCATCATGGGAAGTGGCATCTTGGGTTTGTCCTATGCCATGGCCAACACTGGTATCGCCCTATTTGTGTGAGTAAGACCTTTAAAATGAGTTTTTTTTTATCATCTAAAGTTAGAAAGTACATCTGTGGCGAAGGAATAGTTGGATTGCCATAAACTGAAAACTCGTTCATGGGCAAAGTCTGTCCTCCATGCACGTTGTTCATTGTTTTGAGAGGTTTCATTTCTACAATAAAGCTTGATATTAATAATAAGTTCATTAGTGAAAGACAGGAGCTTGATAAGGAGGTTTTAAATGATCTGTTTTTTAAGAAAAGAAACTGCAAATGCATGTTAGACCGCGAGGGCCTGAGTTTTGTTTTATTTTAATGAAGAACCTACTTGGTGTAATGATGTCTGCTCTATATGTCCTTTCGCTAGTGTTTCTTCTTCGTTGGTGTCCTAATAAGCCTTAGTTTGGTTGTACAATAAACAACTCATACATGCCTAGCAAGCATCACTCACTGATATCTCCACTAGAGCCGTTCTGAGGTGGGGACCGCATAGCGGGGGATAGAAACTTATTGCAATTAGATATGAACCCTCGGTTGAAATAACAAAATTGTATTGAATTTTGAGATTTCTTTGTATTTTTTGTCAATTGCAAGCTTCCTTTCCATGCTTAGCATGTTTTTTTTCCAATCGAGTAATCTCCAAATGCCTCAAATAAAAGGTTAACTTTTTTTAAATAAGCTTTGCTGATTCTTTAGATTGTATCCCTCACACTACAATTCGATGACAATCCCTGTCTGTAAAAATACAGAGTAATAAGATAAATGATCAAATCACAGATTACTTACTATCATGTTGGCACTAGATAAAAATCAAGGAAACCTGTTGAAACTTGCCCCTTTTTTACAATGAGGATGAGAGGTTAAATGTTTTTGTTCCACACAAAGCGTGAGTCACTTACAAGCCAAAGGGAGTGTCCACGTTTTAAGACGCGTTAATCCTGTTGATGAATGAATGAACTCCAAGCAGCTATCTGGGTGTGCTTCTGTACACAATGGGGATTACAAGAAGCGTCTGATGCAATAGGAAAATAGGTTTTCAACAACAGGACGTGTAAACCGGCTTGTGAAAGTGTGTGAAACGTTGTGACCTTGAGGTCGGTTTTTACTTTGACTGCCAAATTTGCATAGTAACGGGTTAAAGAACAGAGTTTCTTTGTAATTCGCTTTTATAAACTATACGTAAAATTCAGATATTTTTCAGATTGAGTCAAGTGAAAAACGATATTTGGGCAAAGAAAGGCTACGGTCTCTTTTACATTGACGTCAATTTCAAGTAATGACACAAGACCCCAGCTTTGATTGCAATGGAAATATACTTTGATTGCAATGGAAATATACTTGGCACAATGCACTCTAAAGATGGTCGCATGTTCGTAGCAAGCACTCAAGTGACCTGCAGACTAATTTCTGTATCCTATTAATAACCGTATGAGTCCAAGGAATTCCAATATGGGAAGACTGGTTAGGTGCCTGCTGCTAATGACTCACTCTCTCCTTGCGCAAAACTGATTAAAAATAAACCCTTAAGTTAGTCATTAAAGAGACACTGAAATCAAAGTTTTTAAAATATTTTGTTTTGTTTTCAGCATTCTCCTTGTGGCTGTCGCCATTTTCTCGTTGTATTCCGTTCACTTGCTGCTGAAGACGGCCAACGAAGGAGGTGAGTCTGCAGTCCCCCCAAAAATAAACACCATCCTGACCTCATTTTTCTAACTGCGCCCCTTCCAATTACCTTTCAAGGTGCATTGGTGTACGAGCAACTGGGCTACAAAGCCTTTGGCATGCCCGGTAAACTAGCCGCTTCCTTCTCGATCACCATGCAGAATATTGGAGGTAAGCGCTGGTGGAAGGGAAACAATCAGCCACGGACGGGGGTTGGGCAGGCGAGTAGGGGGGATTACAGTCATAACTGAGTCACGCAAGCATGCCGATATTCCAAGTAAAATCAACACATACTAATGTTTGTGCAGACTTCTATGGTTGGAAGCTTAACATAAAAGAAATGTTGTTGTTGTTCTTTCAGCCATGTCAAGCTACCTCTTCATTGTCAAGTACGAGCTACCCATCGTCATTCAGGCCTTCACAGGAAACAGCGAGTGAGTACAATTAGAAAGAATTCTTATTTTAAATCCTCCTTTCAAAACTAAAATCAAGCCTATAATAATCCGATTATTTTCATTATGTAAACCCATGTGAGCGTGCATAATAATTTGAATTAAAGGTGAGGTGTGTCGTTTGAGGTGTCATTAAAAAGTTGAAAGTAGAATATTTTTCGTGTTAAGTATGTGTTTACGATGCCCAACTGAGTTCAACGAGCCCCTATCATTTTTTTCCGACCAGCCTATCCGCATTTATCTTACTTATAGCAAAGCTGTTCATGCCGCTGAACACATTAGGTAGGAGGAAAGGGGCGATGAGGGTTGGCGAGTGACTTTATGCTATCCACTACAGTTTAGCATGTCAATGGTAGAAGTAAGAAAACACTTGTTTCAAGTACAGTCCAACACAAACCCCAACAAAGTTTAAAATGAGGAGTTATTTCGAGCTTGTTTAAGAAATGCACATACTTTCATGTGCATCACAAGGACCTGACACAGGTTGCAATGATGGCGTAAGCCTGAACATGGCATCCGCAAGTGAAAAAGTTCCAATTTCCGTACGGCACCTTTGAGGTCAAATATTTTAATTGCAATGGTTGGATTAATTCTTTAATTTTCCAATTGCTTGTGCCTGTGTACATATCCATATAATCAGATAAATTGTGCAGTTTCACTCATCCAGGGTACTTTCATGCCCCAAACCACTGTTGGACATATAGTACAGAGACGAATGATTCGTAACAAACTCCAGCTAACTAATACAATTGGTTGATTTTTCTGAGACATTCGCATTTTTTTCTTTCAGCCCCCATGACAAAAATGCTAAGGGTGGATTATCAATATATCATGGAAAGAACAGTTGTATCCATGCATGTATTATGTAAGGCAATGTTTTGGCAAACCACATATCTTGTAAAAGGACGTGATGCAGCAATTAAGCACTGTACTTTACTGAATTTGTTGAGTGGAATGAATGAAACCATCCTTTATTTAATGTCAAAAGTTAAATGCAGAAATGTTATCTATTTGCAAAGTAGTCGGAATAGTTACAAACGGGATGTAAACAGAGTTATTCGTTAGTCTCTAGGCACATAAACAATTTATTCAAATTGCTCAAGAAATCCAATATTTCCTTTCCAATCGGATTCTTGCCCACATGTAAACTTAGTCAATGATGTCATCCATTCAGGGGAAAAGACATCTTGTGTGCACTTTGCCATGTGCCCCCCTCACTTCCAGGGTTGGGTAGGGTTACTTTAACTGGATTACTTTCAATTACTTTTGGATTACTCCAATACCAAATATGCTAATAAAAGACAAAAGAAACTACCGTATTTTCCGCACTATAGGGCGCACCCCCAAAAAATAGTTTTTGGTCCTATATCTTCCATACATAAGGCGCATTGGATTATAAGGCGCTACAATGGGAACGTCGACAAAACAGTCAGATAGTTCAGTCCAACTTATTACCCCCTTAACATTCCGAAAGCTTGCAAAGAAGCAAATACGTGTCATAGACACGTGCGGATGCGGTGTCCGTACGATGTCACTCAAATGCATCGTTCCAAATATCGTTCGGAAGGTTAAAATCTTGGGATTCAAGAAATGCCAACCATTCCTTAGTTTCTATTTTCTTTTTCGCTCGCAACTTTATTGTGCATATGACAATAAACATTTGGAATTGAGTTTAATTTTAAAAAAAAGACACATCACAGAAACATCGATATCACTCTTAAACAAGATACTGGGAAAATATATAGCCGGAGTAGCTCACCGGAGTCGTGTTCAATAATAATGTGCAACCATGGTCCTCTTATATCCGTGAGTGTAGTAAATCCAGGAGAGTAAAATATTTACAAGTACAGTACAGAATAGTAAAATACTGTTTTCTCTATGCCGTCAACCCAACACGCTATTCACATTCATCTTTTTCGGCCAATTGCAGGCTTTGTTTTGCCCTTTTGGCCTATGCTAGCCGGTAAATTATAAAAAGGATCCGCCCCTTTACCTCCGAATAACTTTAGCCAATAGTGATCGATTCAACTGATGATTGACACATCTTTTTCGGCCAATTGCAGGGTTTGTTTTGCCCCTTCAGCCTATGCGAGCCTGTAAATGATAAAAAGGATCCGCCCCCTTTACCTCCTAATAACTTTAGCCAATAGTGATCGATTCAAATGATGATTGACACATTGGTTGGCCAATGAAACGCCGGTATATAAATCCCAGCATACACCGCGGACTACTTCGCATTCGGGGGAAAATCTAGTCGGCGGCTGCTTTGCATTAGTTGCAAGACTTTGCGACTTAATATTGATCCATATATAAGGCGCACTGTATTATAAGGCGCATGGTCAGCTTTTGAAAAAAATTAAGACATTTAGGTGCGCCTTATAGTGCGGAAAATACGGTACATATGAATAAAATTATGACTCACAACACGTGGTAAGCTTTCTCTCCTGGCTTTGATTTCTTTGATCTCTGGCAAAACTAACATAAAATGCGACAGAAACAAAATGAAAATAAATCCAAACAGCTCGCCAACATCATTTTGCCGTTCCATGTATTCCAAGCCTGCACAAAATTTAGTAATTTTATTCATATTTAGTTTCTTTTATTTGCATATTTGGTATTGGAGTAATCCAAAAGTAATTGAAAGTAATCCAGTTAAAGTAACCTTACCCAACCCTGCTCACTTCCAAGTGAAAGGGAATGCATTCTTTCCGAGTAATCCTTGAAAGAGCCCTTTCAGTCGGCTGCAGCTGGTGCCACATGGAGACGGGGTTATATGTATGAGCACTTGGATTTTATTTTTGATGACGGATGCTATAATCTATACGCCCCAGAAAAAAATAGCGATAGTACGGTAGTACAACTGAGGCCATGCATTTTCCAGTGCTATATGAAGGAATACCTACCGTTTTAATGTACAATTTAGCTTATTTATTGAAAGATTTTTAATTGAGGAACAGCTTTTACTTATTGTAAAATCTAGGATGGACTTTAGAGGAGATTCTCTCAATCTCTTTCATTCAATATACCACAAGTAAAATATTTTATCAGTCAAATACTGTCATATCTACTTTTTATACACAACAAAAAATATATATATTAAAAAAAGAAATAATAATAAAATGAAAACATAAATTAAATGCTGAATTAAAAAAATATATAAAATAAATACATTTTAGCCAAACAACAACTATTGTTAAGTATTGGAAGTAGAAAAAGTAATTTTACTATGGATATGAAAATAGTAACATTCTTTAAAATGGGAGATGGAAGATTGTATTGAAAACAAAGTTTTTTTTCTTATTGTAACAATTTGTATTGTGTAATTATAGTTCAAAAACGAATATATAAATGTGTATGAAGTTATGATGCTATAATCTACACGCCCCAGAAAAAAAATGCAATAGTACGGTAGTACTGTAAATGTAAGATGGTAAAAGTGAGTAAAATTATCTATTGAGAGGACATTACAAGATTTTTTTTTCTTCTTTTGCAAAACAAGGGGATGAAGTGTTTTCATGATTTTTTTTTCCAATCTCAAGTACCATTTTGAGTGCATTATAATACTCTTGGGGATATTTTGCCCCATTTGAGAAGCACAATTTCAGAAGCTATATAGAATGTAGAAATCAACACAGCCAGGGGAGATGAGCGACTTTTAAATGGATGAATTGTATGGAGTTAAAGATATACTTTGCCATTCAGAAAATATACCATTAGATTTCATGCAGGAAAATTAGTTGTAAAGGTGTTTTAGGACTTGCGTTAAGCAGAACAGGTGAAAATACCAAACAAAGTATTCCTACATGATTTTATGTTTACACAAACTATGATTTGATATGAGACTTTATAAACGGCAACTAATATTGTCACCGGACTGGATTAATTGAATATTTTTTTTCTGCTCCCCTTTTTCTCCAGGGAATGGTACACTAACGGAGACTACCTTGTGCTGCTTGTGTCTCTCCTTATTATTCTGCCCCTCTCGCTACTCAGGAACTTGGGTAAGGATTACCAGACGATTTAAACATTCCACAGTTTTCTATAACAGAAATTGCATTTGGATTTAGGTTACTTGGGATACACCAGTGGTCTGTCGCTTCTCTGTATGGTTTTCTTTCTCATTGTGGTGAGCTGCCATAAAACTTATTTCTGTACAGTCGACCCCCGACACTAATCAGTTCTGAGGTGGGAATGGCTAAGTGAAATTGCCGAACAGTGGGGGATACAAATCCATGGTAATAAGCTCTGAAACGCCAGTACTCCAGATAAAGATGGTCAAATAACAAAATAGTGTATCGTAAGTACTGCTTAGATGGATGCAAATCTACAATTAAATAACATTAGAAATAAAAATTAATGTGAAAGGAGAAGGACATGATGTGACTGGAGCTGGTACAGTAGAGTTTAGATGATAGTCCCGATCATCAATTGCTTGTGGCCATGCAACTTAACAAGAGTAGTCATTTGTGTGCCGTCTTGTATTACTTGATAATTGCTTTTCCATTTAGCATCACTGCCAACATAGGATCCATAGCGAATAAATAGTTAAAATAACACAGGATTGTATCGCTGATTTTTTTACAAAGAACACCAAATTATGAATTAAATGAAGAAAAAAGTATTACTAGAGGTAGTTCAGACAATAGCATATGTTAACCAATAGCAGGCCAGCAGTTTAAATTTTTACCTTTTTTGGGCACGCAAAATAATTTGATGTTGCAAAGTGGAGGAAATGCTGTAAACGCCACAAAGCAGGGATGTCATTCCCCGGGGTCTACTGTACTCTCAAAAATTGTCCTTGAGTTTTTATGCATGAGTCCTATCTAAAACGACATCTCATTCTTGTAGGTGATCATCAAAAAGTTCCAGATCCCATGCCCACTTCCTGATTATATCCACGGTGGGAATGAGACGTCAAGTAAAATCCTCAATGCCACTGTGTCTCCCACAAATGGTAGTCCAGAGGACCACAGTGATGTCTGCACACCCAAATACTTTGTCTTCAATTCTCAGGTTCAAAATGGATGACACATTTATACGATATATTTAAAGATGTATTTTTAAATGGCATTTTTTTTTAATTTTTCTCCCTCTTAGACTGTCTACGCTGTTCCTATCCTGACCTTCGCCTTTGTTTGCCACCCCGCTATCTTGCCCATGTATGAGGAACTTAAAAAGTAAGTTTCAAACATTGGAAAAAAAACAAACAAACACCTGCTCCCTTATCTGGCCACTTGGGTTAGATTGTTCGTTTTTATCAAAACTTGTTTAAAATGCGGCCTTTGACTCCCACCCGCCCAGCCGTTCCCAGAGAAGGATGCAGGGAGTCGCCAACTTGTCTTTCCTGGCCATGTTCATCATGTACCTCCTGGCAGCCCTCTTTGGATACCTGACCTTTAATGGTGAGTTGCAGAACACAGGTGCCATACAAAGATACTTAGGACAGAATTTGTAAGATTATACAACCATCCATTATCTGCACCGCTTATCCTCTGTAGGGCCTCAGTGGGTAGGGGACACCCTGAACCGGTTGCCAGCCAGTCGCAGGGCACACAGAGACAGACAACTCACTCGCTCATTCACACCTAGGGACAATTTAGACCGGCCAATTAACCTGATATGCGTGTTTTTGGAATGTGGGAGGAAACCCACGCAAGCACGGGGAGAACTTGTAAACTCCGCACAGGAAGGCTGGTAGCTGGATTTGAACCCATGACCTCAGAAGTGTGCCACACATGCAGCTAACCACTGCGTTCCCGTGCTTATAGATATATATAGAATATATACACAGTGGGACCTCGGTTATCGCGGTTAATGGGGACCAAAACCACTTGCGATAAGTGAAAATCCGCGAAGTAGCGGCGCAAAAAAAAGGTTTTTTTTTTAATTATTATTTTTTTAGACCCGGTTAATGGGGACCAAAACCACCCGCTAAAAGTGAAAATCTGCGAAGTAGCAAGGTCCCACTGTGTGTGTGTATATATATATATATATATATATATATATATATATATATATATATATATGACTTCCGTGTGAATAAACGTTTTTCTGTGTTTGTTTTTAGCCAGTTGTTCTGCTCAAGTCTGTAAAAATGAATATAGGAAGTCTTCCATTAATGAAAGGAGTGAAAACGACTTCCGGAAATTCCGGACTATAGAGCGCACCTGATTATAAGCCGCACCCACCACATTTCAGGAAGAAAACAGATTTTGTACATACACAAGCCGCACCTGTATATTAGCCGCATGCGCCCACATTGAAATAACGCAATACAAACACGATATTAACCCATACCCGATACAGTCCAAAAAACACAGCCGACAAAATGAGCAAAATTTCCAAAGGTAAGGGTGGGAAAAATATATATCCACTATTGTCGGCCGCGTCCACAAACACGTCTCACCTTTACTCCACTTCCCGTCAGCCCGCATTTGCCCCGCCCCTTCTTTCTCATTTGCTCTTACAAAACATATCAGAATAAGTTTCTAAAATAAATACATTACAAAAATATACAGTTGCAAATACATATTATACATGGTTACACATATTTACAAAGAAAGACGGTACACCGAGTTTTCAAAGCTTTAATAAAAATATTATAACTTTCATCCCAAACCGTGCCTGTGAAGCGTAGCAAAACGCTACTAGGAACACGCTCGCAACACAGTAAACAGCTGTTAAAAAAACATACCGTACTTGTAGTAAGCACGGTAAACCGTCCTCATCTTCCTCCCTATAACAGACGTCATCAAAGTCGTCTCCCTTCAGTATGGGAAAGATACTTTGTCATATAGACGTCGTCCCACGCTCCCTTATTCAGAAACACCGTAGCATCACACTCTCAAAGTAAAGTTTAGGGTAACTGTTTCCTTCTATATCGGACTGCTCGATTGCGTTTAGCTTGAAAGTTGCGTCATGTGCCTTTCTTTTTGCAATTTGCAATGAGGATAGGATAGGTCTATGCTCATTTAATTTGTGCACAAGCTAAGAAGTTGCAGTCTAAATCTTACCTTTTGTACTCGAGCACCGCTGGCTGGCGTTAAAAAAATTCCATAAATTGGCCGCATCACTGAACAAGCCGCAGGGTTGAAAGTTTGGGAAAAAGTAGCGGCTTATAGTCCGGAATTTACGGTAATACCTTTAGTCACCAACGATAACAGTAAAATCAGTGAAACACAAAATTGCTTTTATTTCGATAAATAAGCTAATTAGCTAGCTAGCTTATGGTTTTTTTTACGTTTTATGTTTTCGGAAAAGACAATTATCAAGACAAAAAAATAAAGATCAAATATTGAAAAATACATTTCTCAACATCGTCATTACGAGATTGGGTGGAAACATTTGTTGCGCCACCGGGCTTTACTTGCCCAAGACACACAACAGGAAATGGTGCCCCTACGACCCTAGTGGTTAAGGGAGCCAACACGACCAAGCTAAAAGCGCTTTAAATGTTAAAGCTAGTGATGGCAAATGACTTACGGGCCAAGACAGCTGCTCCCTTCTAGGCGCAGCTTTTACAGTGCATTCCTTAAAATTGCAGTTGTTGCCCCTAAAAACACCAACATTGTTTCGAGTCTTTTCTTTAAAATGTATAAAACACATTGTTTCTTATACAACTGTTTTTGTCTTTTAGTCTGTTTTTGTGTGTGACTTGGCTTTCTGTATACTCCAATGTGTTTTGGTCTGCCCAAAAGGACAAACCTAGAGTACAACCAAATGTGTGTTTTGAAGACCGTTCAATAGGAAGCAGAGTGTACCCAAGGTTTAGGTCCCAAATGCCAAACATCTAAAGTTTGAGGGGTGTCACCTCGCCTCTTCAAATGAAATTAAACAAGTATGGCAGCTGAACAAGATTCCCAAGCTAAGAGTTATGCAAGTTCAGAAAAAAGGCCATACTTTTCCAAAAGTGGAGATACAAGTCATGCAAGCACAAGCAGAGCTGTCACGCCAAGTTTACAAACTATAAATTATGATTTTTTTTTTTTTGCACAGTGCACGTAGAGCCAGAGCTTCTGCACACCTATTCAAAGTTGTACAAGGCGGACGTCATCCTTCTGATTGTCCGCTTGGCTGTTCTCACTGCTGTCACCCTCACCGTCCCCGTGGTGCTCTTTCCTGTAAGTGCCACCCGAAAAGAATTTATTTGACTGCTTTTGGACGGCAGTGAAAAAATGTCCTCTCCCTGCAGATCCGTACCTCCATCAACCAGTTCCTGTGTGCGACCCAGTTCAGCTGGATCCGCCACACAATTATCACAGTGGGCCTGCTGGTTGGGACTAACATCCTGGTCATTTTCGTACCCACCATTAGGGACATTTTTGGCTTTATTGGTGAGTTTTCCCCAAAGTCGGTTGAGTTTTGATCTTACTTTCATTTGTGATACATTGTGACGATAGAAAAGTGAGGGTATTTTCTAAACTATAAAGGCACACTGGATTATTAGGCGCACCATTAAAAATGGGTTTTGTGAGCTATCTTTCCATTTATACGGTGCATTAAATCAAACCTACGGTGTTAGGGTTGCATCAAAAGAAACAAACATTTATTTTACAAAACATAATTATCATAAAATCTGGTATCACCCCCAAAAGTAGTTCATAAATGGTTACTGCATGTATTAGCAATTCATTGTAATTATGCATTTCCAATTTTATCTTTAAGTCTATAAGGCGCAGCTACGAATTTCTTAAAAATCTGAGGATTTTGGGTGCAATCTACAGTTGGGTCCTGTAGTCAGGCAAATACTGTAATCAACTTTTTAGGGGGGGGGCATAGTGTCAAATATTTGAGGAAAGTTTAGCCGTTTGAACTAAAAACACAACAAAAAATTGTTCAAGGGACGTATAATCAAGCGAAGGTGCAAGTTTGCTCTTGCCATCATCTAAAAGAATGTTTATTTTAATATATATTTTTGATATTAAATACTTTTGAGCTCATTTTAAGTTTACTTTTTCTATATTTTTATAACTTTTAATCAAACATCAAAATGAGGAATATACTTCTATACTAATATTTTTAATCTTACAATTTCCAATCTTTGAGGAAAATGAGCAAAATATTTATTTTCCTCATATTACTGTCTATTTACATACCTTTCAACATCCCTCAATTGATCCCCTTATTATGAATATAATTTCTCTTAAGTGACAATAAACCCTAAAAAACACGGCATTCATTTTCTCCCAAAAAGAAAATCCGTACAATACAGTGACAATGTTAGCAATTTGACAGGATCTGGAATACAGCAGATAGGCAAAACAAAATTGTTCTAACAAAACAAAACATAATTTATATGGGGAAAACATAAGTTGACTGGTATGCTCTATATTTTATTTATACTAACTGGTGTTTTTGCAGTGACAGTCCGAATGTAAGAACAAACTGTTTAAAAACACATCAAGAAAAGCCTAAAAAGTGTGGCTGATAAGAATCACATCAAACAGTCCACTTTACTGGTAATAATCTTGCTTATTTAAATATTATTCTCATTTGGAAATTTGTTTTCTTGTCAATATATGAAATGTAATCAATAATGAGATGTAATTTGCCTTAATATGATTTAGTCAGGATCACATATAGAAGGTTTTGCAAACTTTTTGTCAACACAAAAATCTAGCACTTGGCAGAGGTTGGGTGGACTTATCTACCCACGGGTATGGCTAAAAATGTCTTACAATCAAATATTGATACTTTTTATTTCACAGGTGCTTCTGCCGCCGCCATGCTCATTTTCATCCTGCCCTCTGCTTTCTACATCAAACTGGTCAAGAAGGAGTCTATGAAATCCGTGCAAAAGATCGGGGTAGGTTTTGCAAAATCTTCCTTGTCTTGCGAGTCCAAACAAGTTCAATTGGAATTTGCGATTTCTTCTCGGCCCTCAGGCCACTGCATTCCTGCTGTGCGGCCTCCTGGTCATGGGCGGCAGCATGAGCCTCATCATTATCGACTGGGTCCACAACGCAACCCAAGACCCATCGGATGGACACTGAGGCTCCACTCGGCAAAAAAAAAAAAGTTAAAAGACTTGACACTTGGCATTGACTGACGAACAGATCACGCTGTTCCACGACAATGTACATTGTACACTTTTACTTGTACACGATCAAAGCGGCGCTGCCACGAGCGGCTGCCTTTTCCAGCAGCTGCCCAACTGTTTTATTGTCTGCTCCTATCTTCGGTGTTTTTTCTTCCCGTTTTGACAACTACACTATGGATTACTTCTATCCTATGGACATGGGTTTTAACGCACAAGAAATGCGTGTATTTCAACTCCTTGCCCTGAGGAATTCTCGTGCCGGCGTGATGAAGGGGCCCATGGTGGAAGAAAAGCCGAAGCTAGCGAAGCGGCTAGCGGCGTTATAAGTCTTCGGTACCATCCGTAATCATGGTAAATGCGAACTCACGACCAAATAGGATCATCAAGTGCTTTTTGAAAACATCGAAGCGCACAGGGAGCGCAGTTGCTGTGTTTTGCGGAAACGTGGCTCACGTTTAGCATTCCGGACGCTAACGTGTAGCCACCCGGAGCCACCTGGAGAAATCCGGCTTCAACGTCGCTAAACAGAGACATGAAAGCCGGGGGGAATCGGAGAGGAGGCGGACTTGCTAACACGAGGTGGTGTATCCCTGGATTTTCACAAAGAAAAGATTTCCATCTGCCGCAGGAATGTCGAACTTTTGGACTGGCGTGACGTCATCCACTCCGCTACAAGCACCCTCGGGCATCATGTTAATCTGTTAATAAACAACGGGGTAGACTGCTGGAAGTGTGAATTTCCCTACGGGGATGAATAAAGTATATATCTATCTATCTATCTATCTTTTGCGGTCTTTTCACACCAGTGCGGTGTTATTTTTATGTCCTGCGTATACCCTTTCATCCTTTCCCTCAATCCCCTCAGTTTTTGTTCAATCAAAAAATTATAATGTGCCTCTCAGCAAGATTGTCAAAAGTGTAGAAAGCGAAAAAAGAATTAGCAGCAGGATCTCAGGTAAATTTCTTTTTAAAACATGATAATCATTTTTCTTCAATTGCATCACAGTTTAACGTGTCTGTATACTGTATTGTAAAGCACATATTGCTCAGCACACTGGTGGAAAACCAAACTTGTTTCCATACACACTATCTACCAAGTGTTTGACTCTTCCCAGCTTAAAATGAACAAAACAAGCCTAGTTTTTTAAACATGAAACACTGGGAACTGCAGACTAAGTCACTGGACTGTTACAAAACAGATGAATTGTACTCTTCATAAGATCCTGCTGATAACAGTATCATGCACAATGTTGTTTTTGCCAAAATACTTACTAAATACATACCGAAACAAAAAGGCAGGTGCATGTACAGTGGCGGATGGCGCTTCCAATATTAACATCCAACTATTTATGGAAGACTAATTTAAACTTTTAAAATCTATGGTATTTGTGTGTATATATGTAAATATATATATATGTGTGTGTGTGTGTGTAAGGTTAACTGTATATCAATGTTTTTTTAAATGATTTGGAGCTATAAAACAAAGCCACAGTGTTTTTTTTTTTTTTTGAGCTAGGGAAAAAGCTTTGTTTATCAAGACTGACTGAAATGTCCTACTGTTATTTTTGTTCATATTCCGTTACATGGTTGGGCTTCTTTAAATGTACAATCCACCTTGTTTTTGTTGCCTAATAGTTGGACGGTTTGTCAACCATCTTTTAAGACTATGGCGCTAAGTGGCTTTGCCCACCAGTGTTACTTTGTTTCAATGAAACACATTGTATATGATGTAATTAATGTCTAATTAAATTTGAAATTCCAATATATATTAATGTTTTTTCTGTGTTTTATGTCACTTGCTATTTTTTTCCTCTTAATAATAAACAGAATTTGCATAAATAAAAGATTTATCTTCACTTAAAAATATGTAAAATAATCAAACTCGATTAAATCGTAAGGCTCTTTGCGTTATTGTATACAAATGTATTTCCTTGCATATTTACAACCCTCGGCAATGCCCAAGATAATGCAGACAAGCGTCAATTCAATACAGTACAGAATATTTAAACGGGGCTACTAAATACGTCTTTGGTGCAATGCTCCCCCTGGTGGTCATCAGACGATTAAAAAAGTTTAATAGGAATCAAAGGTTTTTTTGTGAAAGTGAACGTCCAGATTCAATTATAATGAATTCAGGGTTTTTTTTTTAATTACAATTGAATAACAGAACCCAGTATATAATATTTAATTTAAATAGAACATAATTAAAAATGATCAACGGTTTTTGCCACTATTCGATGCTATCTAGAATCACTATACAATTCAATCTGGATTTTTATAGAAAAATTCCCTTAAACTAGATGGCAGAAGGCTCTTTGTTGTTGCAATTCCATTTTAAAAACCTTTCTGGTACGTGAACAAAATCTGAGTTAGCGAAGTAAAAATGGTCTATGAAATGAAATTAAAAACTGGTATATTTCACTACTCAGGTTCCTTTGCACAATTCATGATTCATTTGACATTCACTACACAATCAAAGCTGGAAATTATGACATTACCTGCTTTTAAAAAAAGGATTTAGATTTACGCGTTTTGACATCCGATCGGAGAGCCAAATAAGTCAGTCGGCGTGATCTTCCATTTGAAATACATTTTTCAAGATCCTATATAATTGAATTTGAAATCAAGATATATCAAGCAGACTATTCTTTTTATATAAAGACCCCAAAGGCATCACCCTGCTCCCCCCATACAGTAGTTCTGCAGGTCATAATAAAGGCAAAATAAAGGGGTCTTGCACTGCAACTTCAGATTTTTAGGTGTTTTTTTTTCTAACAAAATAGGAAAATCTATTGAAAAAAAGCTATTTTGAGCATTAAAGAAATAAAGATATCAAAAAACAAATCATGGCTCTGTCGTCGTTCGGCTTGGAGACTTAATTCCAGCAAGAGGAAATTGCACTTGAGCTGTACGATGCCAAGGTAGCGTTGAGTTATGTCACTTGTTGCGGGCGTGTTTATATTTGTCTACGTAAGCCTTCACCAAGTTGGCCACTTTACTCGAATTCACTTCGCCACTCTTGCTGAGACAGACCTGAACGATAAAATAAGGAAAATTCAATAAAATCACATATTGTACAATAAAAGTTGAATTTAAGGGTGCACCGATCGACCAATTTATCGGTTTGGATTCCTTTAATTTTAGATGATTAATGATTTTCTGATTCCTTATTTCATTAAACAAATACAATTCTAACAGGTCTGAAGTTATAGAAGATAGCAGATCGACACACCCATTATTGAAATAACAAAGGTCACCTTCTCCACGGCTTTGCGGACAATCTCCTTGTACTCCTCCTTTGTGATTTCCTTCTTTTGGTAATAAGGTTTCATTGCTGTCTTGACTTCATTAACAGCTTTCTCTTGAAACAGTTGCTTCTGAAGGGAGAAAACAAATTGCGATGGTGTAAAGAAATAATACTCAAAACTAAAATATCTGGTAGGGTTACCTTTTCTTTTTTGGAACTGTCTGCTTGAGCTGTGTGATGCTGCGTTGTTGAAGATGGCTGTGCCTGGCTTACAGTGAAGTGGCTTTCTTTTGTAGGATTGGCAAGCAAGCCTGATTTGACAAAAGCTCCCAATGTGCTCATCATCTGGGCCAAACAAGCAAAAACGTTCATACACATTAGGTGTATTGGCACAATCATTTTTTGACAGATTGCTTTTAGGCCCGTTATGGAGAATGCTAGCTATTTATTCAAAGTGTGTTGGAGGAAAGGAACATGCAAGATCTGTGCCTGGGCACTTAAACGATAATTGAAATTTTAAAACTCATCTTAAAAAAATCAATCCAACATTAAACTTGATTCTCTCTTTTCGCAAAATCAAAAAGCATCAAAAAATATGTCCCAATAAAGCAGCATTATTTTCCTTGTAATGTTTAAACTTACTTTACTACAAAAAGAAGGGGTTTTATTTTGCCCATTTTACATTAATTTATTATATTTTGTTTACTTGGTTTTCAGATCATTTTGATGTAAAAAATTATTTGCCCTGACAGATCATTTTTAGAATATTTTTCCCCTAAGTATATCTTTTACTAGTAGAATAAAACAAATGAATATTATCAAATGATTGTTATTTTAACTGATTTTGTTAAACTGAGATATCTATGCAGGATTTATGTTTTTTTTTTAAATCCATAAAAGGTACAGTATGTTTAAAAATATTTAATTGATATTAAACTAAAACGTGAATAACACTAAGAATTGGCCACCTGCCACATTTGATAATTTTGCTTGAATCAGGAATATTTAAATGGAATTTTTTTTTTGAAAAGGACAAAAAAATCTCCCATTGGGGGAATTATAGGTACTATTAGAAGGGAAGTGGGGGATCAATTGCTTTTTGTGCAGTGTACAACATCAAACATCCCCAATAAACTACGGGTTTAGGGCTGGCAATCCAGTCAGTCCTTTAGGACGCAAATTGTTTGGACATTTCGCTTCCCCAACTCAGATGGTGCAAATTATTACATCATTATTAAAATGGCAGGAGCTTGTTAAGGATCTTGGATATTGGAATCACCCGAGTTGAAGAGAAACCTCCAAAAACATGCAGGACATATGGCCCTTGAGGATCGGGTTGCCCACCTCTAGGTTAGGAGAATAGGTAGCTAAAAAAATATATACGTATAGTTCTGAGGGATTATAAATGTAAAAAAAAGTTGTCAAACATGGTAATAGAAGACCTTAAGACGCTGTCATTTTCATATGCAAGCTTTTATTTTTAAATGACAGATTAATAAAAAGTTGAATAAATCATCACTCGGTACCTGCGCAGCTTGACCATCAAGCTGAGATGCAACCATCTGGCTTCCATGCAGCATGGGTGGCGGTGGAGGGGGAGGTGGAGGCAGCACTTGGGCCCCCACAGCGGGGACCTGGAGCAGTGGCACTGCTGGTTGAAGTTGCATGGAGGGCAAAGCATATGGTGCTGAGGGTTGCAAGCTGACCGGCAAGGGGCCCCTGGGACCTTGCGAAGGAAAGTGATGATGGAGGACATTCAGCTGCAGAGGGGGCGGCGGAGGCGCCATTGTGCTCAGCACGGGTGCCAAACTGTTGCCCGAGACAGTTGAAGGTGGCGGTTCGCTCTTGCCAACATCTACAAATAAAACAATTCACCCCACTTACAACTTAATCATATTTTTTAAATTCCAATCCAATGGCTTTGATCACACGTGAGACTCGTTTTTTTTTCAAATGGGCCATTTTTTTATTGTCCAATTAATTATAATCAGCTAATAACTATATATACGTGACGTTTCTTCAGTTTGGCCCACAATAATACTGTTTTTTGATAGTTTTTGTGTGACGTTAACCACATTCCCGAATGCAAATTGTTGGCCATGTTAAATTGGTTCACCAGACGTGGTTAGATGTTTTCAAAGGTCTTCACTAATTTTGTTGGATGTTCAAATGAAAGTGGAAGGCTAAAGGCGTCATTTTATCTTTTGTAAGTCCAGTTACTCAAGTAGAGGGCTGAGGGATAAAATCTCATTTAGTCCATGGGACTTCCAAAGCTTAACAAAAACAGTGCACCGTTTCTGTCGGAAAATAACTCTGGATAGAACCCTTAGTGTCCCTGTAAGCTAGGCCGCAAAAAGTGCAACCTTAACCGATGAGTGGATGGCAGACCAAGGCCCTGACTTGCAATCGGTGCAATCCAATTGTACCCTAACCCCTTTTGTACTCGTTTGTCCCAAGTATGGTTGTAGTTTATTGTTTACCGAACTTTAGTCATCGTAACATAGCTTGGAACATTCTTCTAACAACTGACGGCCTTTACCCATCCAGAACTTTGTTTTCCATATTTCTGAGGTCAATCACAAGAATAGGAAGGTAAACTTCCGCACACACCCATCCAATATGGCGTCAGCTAATAATGTTGCTCGGAAGTAGATAATGTGATAGAAAGTATCAATACTTTACCAACATGAGCAAATGGGGACAATACAGACTTTTTTTCCTGTCTTAAAGTGTGTAAGAAAACTTAATCCAGCAATATTGAGTTAAAAGCATCACTTGGTAAAGGCAATATATCTTTACCTGTGGCAGGCTGCTCCTCTTCAGATCGGACCCAGCTTCCTGCTCCTCCTTTTTCCCTCTTGGAATAATAATCCTGAACGTCAGCAGGAAGTGTCCTTCGCACGGCCCAACTGGACGCCGACGACCAACCGGAGCGGTCTCTCATGGACTCGCTGGCGTCCGACTCCTGTTTCCTACGGCCACGATTCTCGTTGAAGCGACTGTAGGCGTCGTTTCCTGAAGCGTCGCCTGTTCCAAAATTATTTCGCGGCTGCCTGCGGTTGTCGTCCTGTTGGTTGTAGTACCCTTGGCCACCACCTCCCCGGCGAGAACGGCCTTGCTCGTAGCCGCTGCGCCCCCAGTTCCTGCCCTCGACATTGCTGCGGCCTTTTTCCATGACCCAGTCCGGATTTTCTGACCAAGAATAGCATTCTGGAGATTTATCTGAGCGAATGCCGTTTTCAAAGCGACCGGTGCCTCTGTAGTAGCGTTGTCCGTTACCGCCCTGCCCTGTCCTGCAGCCACTCTTTGGTTCAAGATGCCTGGCGGGAAGCCGCTCAGGGCTGGGCCCTCGTCTGTGCGACCTGGTTCCAGAAGGAGACCGTGACTTGGATCGAGAGCGACTTCTGGACCGTCTCCGCTTTGCGTCACGGCTTCGCTCTCTCCTCGAGCGATCCCTTTCTCTGTCTCGCTCACGTTGCCTTTCTCTGGAACGAGAGCGCCGGGACGCGTCCCATCTGGAATCTCTCTGAGGTGACCAAGAGGAGTTCATAGAGTGGAAGCGAGAGCGTCGTCTGCCGTTTCTCCCCTCTGGGCTAGAGTCCTTCTCCGTGTGGTCTTCGGATATGTAATCTGTGATGGGAACGGAAGCTTCTGCGGCAGCACTTTCTTGCTCATCTTCCAAATTGGTGGCGCTTATGGGCGAGCTGCAATCCATTGGCACAACATTTGTATCATCTTTTAATTGATCGTCGATTGTAAGTATGTCTGCTTCGAGTGTTTTCAAATTCTCAGTCGTGTTTCCTTCCTCTTCATTAACGTTTTCCTTGGCGATTGTGGAAAGATCAATCTGTAATTTGTGATCACTTTTTCCCGATTCTACTTTGTAACCCTTTGTTATGCAGTTTTGTTGAATGGCATTTTCGCAATCAGATGTTAGGTTTTCAAGAGAATTCTCTGGTTCCGAGAGTGGCGATGAGGTGAGCTTTTCATCATCTGTAATTGAAAATGACATAGTGGCATGTTCCTCCTCTTGTTTGCCAGAGCACTCAGAACCGGATAACTTAGGAGGGGAGTCCAAAGAAGAGGACAAATGGCTTTTGTTTTCATCATGGTGTGATTGAGTGTTGGAGTCTACATCTTCAGTGCTTAAACATGCTGCAGCTTGTTGTCCACCAAGTGAATCAATGTCTGCCGTAAGATTTTCTTCTTCTGAATTGTTTATTTCAGGCTCGACTTCATCCTTCTCATCTTTTCGATCAGCAATATCCTTGTCGTCCTCACTTTCTGACGAACTCCCAACAATTTCGGGTGGCTGATTTTTTCTCGTGTTTTTTCTTTTTCTGCCAACCTTTGTGTTTTTTGAGGACAAATGGCTTTTGTTTTCATCATGTTGTGATCGAGTGTTGGAGTCTACATCTTCAGTGCTTAAACATGCTGCAGCTTGTTGTCCACCAAGTGAATCAATGTCTGCCGCAAGACTTTCTTCGTCTGAATTGTTTATTTCAGGCTCGGCTTCGTCCTTCTCATCTTTTCGATCAGCAATATCCTTGTTGTCCTCACTTTCTGACAAACTCCCAAGAATTTCGGGTGGCTGCTTTTTTCTCGTGTTTTTTCTTTTTCTGCCAACCTTTGTGTTTTTTGAGGGCAAATGGCTTTTGTTTTCATCAGGTTGTGGTTGAGAGTTGAAGTCTACATCTTGAGTGCTTGAAGATGCTGCAGCTTGTTGTGCATCAAGTGAAACAACGTCTGCCTTAAGACTTTCTTCTCCTTCTAAATCATTAATCTCAGGCTCGGCTCCATCCTTCTCTTCTTGTCGATCAACATTATCCTTGTCGTCCTCACTTTCTGACTGACTCCCAACAAGTTCGGACGACTGCTTTTTTTTCGTGTTTTTCCTCTTTCTGCCAGCCTTTGTGATTTTTGCCTGCTTTCCCATTCTTTTAGCAGACTCCTGAGATGCAGCACCAGATTTGGAGGCATGGATGGGAGAAGAGTCTGAGTTGGACAGACTGGACTGGGGAGGGGATGGCGGATCGGAGACCAAAGGTTCCGTTGGAGGTTGACTATTAATTCCTGGTCGTCGGGGACGTAGGGATCCTGCTTTTTTGCTGGGTGCTTTGGAGTTAGAAGCTCTTCCCCCTCGCTTTCCTCTTCCTCTAGGACAGGTAATAGCACAGACGACACCCTGGAAAACTAACAACATGAAAAGCGTTAAGGTTTGAAGGGATCACTAGTGTCAGGCCTAACTATTGAACCTCTAAAATCATCCCAAAAAAACAGCATTTTCTGCTCAACCATTAACCCGTGTGTTGTAAAAAGGGAACAGATTCTATTTTGTGAACAACTCAAGCAAGGGGCCTCACCAAAAAAAATTATAATAACTGAAAGACAAAATGGCCAACTTGTTTTCCTACAGTATAACTTGTGCTTTTTATGTGTTATATTTTGGAAAAAAATGTACAATGTATGAAACAAATTTTTAAGAGCCCTGCTGATTTTAGTTTGGACTATCTTGGCGTCGCAATTTGGAAAAATATTGCAATTGATTTGTAACTGAATTGTGATGCCAAGGTACAAAGCCTTGATAAATTCAGAAAATAGATTTCCATGAACATTTTTTATCTATTTAAAAAACAGCAATTATCTGGTTTTGCCTCTTCAAAATCAAACTGCACTATGAAATTGCGCTTTACAGAACAACAAAAAATACAGTAATGACTAAGCTAAGATGATTTTCTATTCAATGGATCTGCCTTTTGCCTGAATTTTTCTTTTGCAATGAAATGCCTGCAGATGAGAGTAGCATGGAAAACCGGTGAGACAATGGCTTGACGCCTTACCTGGTACCTTGTCAAATTTGATCACAATCTGAAAAACTGAACATTGTTTTTACACATTTTTCTAATGGTACGTTTAGGCGTTTCCAAAAGTGACCATTTGGAGATGACCAGTTTATCACACTAAAACCTTTGCCACTGTGTATTTTTCTTTTTAACATTTTGAGAGAGTTGTAAAAGTTTGACGTCCCTTTCCTATCATTATTGTTAAGAGTTTCACGCAAAAATGGTGGGTAAAATTAAATCTGGAGTGGCGTATCGCATGTTTATTTTAGGGTCTAATGCAATTGCACCAAGTCATCTGCCGTATTGTTCTTTTCAGAATTTCATCGGCTAACCAATGTGCAGATTGCAACAAGGAACATCCAACGATGAATAAATGCTTTTAGGCAGAGGTTTTTAATCCGTCAGCATTATTGTGTTTTGGAGTAAATATTTTACACTGGGCAGCACGGCGGGGCAGTGGTTAGCGCTTGTGCGGCACAGTTCATGTCATGGGAACCTGTCGTGGGTTCAAATCCAGCTCCAGACTTTCTGTGCGGAGTTTGTATGTTCTCCCCGTGCTTGCGTGGGTTTCCTCCGGGCACTCCGGTTTCCTCCCACATTCCAAAGACATGCATTTCAGGTGAATTGGCCGGTCCAAATTGTCCCTAGGTGTGAATGAGCGAATGAGTTGTCTGTCCCTGTGTGCCCTGCGATTGGCTGGCAACCAGTTCAGGGTGTCCCCTGCCCACTGCCCGATGATTGCTGGGATGGGCTCCAGCCCCCCCACGACCCTACTGAGGATAAGCGGTACGGCTAATGAGATGAGATTTTACACAATTAGATTCACTGGACTGTCGTGGATTTAAGAAATCCATATTTGCAGAGAATCATCTCATGAGCTGACTAACAGAGGACGTGAATTGTTAGCTATGCCAGCTTTATAGTTTTTGGATACTTGTTTCAGACTGAACGTGATGTTTATGTCATGTGTACGTTTTAAAATGGTCATATCTTGAATCCCAAGAGTTTATGATTTCCAATAACATATTTCAAAGGCTGGTGAAATTGTGAAATCACGTCTTTGTTGATAAAAAGTCTGAAGGACCGTTGTTGGAAGGTTAATGGGTTTACTTGTTGAGATTTGGTTTACAAATATTTCAAAGCACCTCCTTAATACCCCCCAAAAAGTGTACTATTTTGAGGTACACACAGCAATTGATCAGACATACCAAAATGATTAGGCCCAGATAATGAAGTGTAGGACACATGGGATGATAAATCTCCAAAAGTAAATGGAGAGTTGTTGGCATTAGAAGGGACAAACCTGCAAGAAAAGGGAAATAGTTTTTCTTTTTTTTTTTGCATTTAACAGCTTACCAAATGCCATATATTATATAATATATGAATCATCCATCATGTTTTATTACATTGAGGTTCCTCTGGCTGTAATAGGAGCAGCAGGAGAGAACCACAGGCACTCTTGTGCCTGACGTTTGCACTGTTCTGTTTCATAGATTATGTCTTCCATCAGCGCCACAGGCTCAGTACTGCAAGAGGATGAACGTGTTATTTACATTGCAAAACCGAAACATACTTGACCGGAAATGTGGGATATTCTAGACTATTTCTGTGCACTTGCCAATGATACTAAATCAGGCATGAAAACGGGTCAGGGCTGAAACATGTGAGAAGGTTGGGGAACATATACCTTATTTATTTGAGTATAACGCGCAACGCTTTATTTTATTAAAATTTGGTATAAAATGTTGTTCAACTTTTCTCGGCTTTTTCTCAAATATTTTATTGACAACAATAAACACTATACCAACAAATTTACAATCATTTTCAGTGAAGAAAATAAGTATTTGAACACCCTGCTATTTTGCTATTTCTCCCACTTTGAAATCATGGAGGTGTCTGAAATTTATCGTAGGTGCATGTCCATTCTGAGAGAGAAACTACAAAGAAAATCCAGATATCACAATGAACGATTTATTTGTGTGATACAGCTGCAAATAAGTATTTTCAACACCCAATCAAACCCAATCAAAAATCTTGAAGGGAGCTTGAACTATGTGTTTCTCACCGACAACTCAGAAACCTGACTGAAGATCCCTCCTGCAGTGTGTGCAAACCTGCTGAAAGAATACGGGAAACGTTTGAAATGAAATGATCTGCATTTATATAGCGCTTTTCAAGTAAAGACTTCCCAAAGCGCTTTACAGTGTGCTTCACATTTCCCAATAGCGGCAGTGCAGCCATGTAAGGCGCTAACCTGCTTATTGGGGGCATTAGGGGTTCAGTGTCTTACCCAAGGACACTTCGACATGTAACACGGACAAGCCGGGATTTGAACTGGGATCCCTTGATCCCAACAGGAGCGCTCTACCTCCTGAGCTACTGCCGCCCCAATCATTTTATTTATCATTTCTAACAGGGAAATTTCCAAATAAAATGAAAAAAAGCAAAAGTGATACTAACATACAAAAATGGAAACCAACACATCTTCACAAATTGCAGACCGGTATCTCTGCTTCGACATGTAACACGGAGGAGCTGGGATTCGAACTGCGATCTCTTGATCCCAAGACGAGCGCTCTACCTCCTGAGCCACTTCCACCCCGTACCATTAATTTTCTCAGGTTCAGATACTAAATTATAAGTATCACACAAATGAATTGTTAAAAAAATCAAGTATTGTGATTTCTGGATTTTTCTTTTTAGTCTCTCTCACAGTGGACATGCACCTATAATGAAAATTTCAGACCTCTTCATGATTTCTAAGTAGGAGAAACAGCAAAATATCAAGATGTTCAAATACTTATTTTCTTCACTGTATTTCATGTCCTTCAAAGTCCGATTCATCATCAGATAGACCAAAGGGTTTCTATTTTGAGTTTATTTATATTTTCATATCTATGACTCTGTTCCCCAGTCCATACCATTCGTCCCTGGTACCATGAATAAAAATTGTGAAATCTCATGCACGTTACACACTAATAAATACAGTACGTAGCCGCACCAATTATAACGATTTAAATTCAAACGCACGACCTCAAACACTCGTTTCACTCTGGGAGATCTCACAATGCAGCTGTCCCCACCTCAAAACATTTTCTCCTTAGATATATACAATTCATATAGGTCACCCTTTCTGACTTCAAAACTGTGAATTTCTCCTTCAGATGATGAAGATTTTCATGCCCGACAAATACTCCATGAGAGTGCAATTATGACTTACATGTCCTGAGTTGACGTCGCAAATGGAAGAAAGGGAGACGATAGCCAAGTACAGATCTCTGTTCCCCTCACCTGAAAAGGATTTAAGTATGTTTAAATGTGTCGCTACTTTAAGTATATCTAAGCCCCAAATAAGAATCCAAAATTTTTTTTAATTGTCGCAGGGTTTTATAACTGTTATTGAAAATTTTATTGAGTACTTTCACATTCTAAAATATAATTTTTGACACAACCTTTTGTTTTTTTCCCCCCCAAACATTAACCCTTATGTTGTGTTAGGGTCTCCAGTGACCAGGTTTAAGTTTATAAAATGCAATATTGATGTATCTCGGACACTAAAATATCATTTAAATGAGAATACATTGTAATGGATGCATATAATGTTTGTTAAGATGTTGAATTAGCTGTATTGAGCAATAGTTTATTAGTTGGTGGTTAGTTGTGCAAATTCCTAACATAACACGAGGGTTCAATAAATACAGTACCAAAGTGACATGTGGAAAACCTACCTTTTTAAGGCTTACTGAAGATGGGAGCTCATCGGTGCCTGGTATTGGAATTAACATATTACTTTTTTTTAATGCTTTGAAATGCACCTTCAATGAAAACGAAACACATACATTTTCGAACAAGATCTTCTTTTTTCATGTTGATGATCTTTACCCTTAGTTGCCTGAACTTTTTTCTGTGTTTACTTCTGGTAACAGAAAAATAGATCAACAAAAATTTACAATGTTGTTTCTTTTTCTTAGATTAATCACATATTCAAATACTTACTTAAGACTAACACTGTGTCCAGGATCTTTACACATGCAAATCTTAGCTTTGGGTTCGGACATTTGCTGTCGCACTGGAACCTACATACAACAAAAATACAAATTACTTCATTAATGCAATATAAAAATGAAGTGACTAGTGAGGTAGAATGATGTCCCAACTAAAAATAAACAGACCTGCACACAGTGCAGGCTTCCATCCCATCCGCAGACATTCCTGAACGGTCGCCTGTCTACCGGACAAGAAGGGACCACCTGCATCTCATGGGACATAATCACTTTTAAATAACAAAAATGGCAATGTGTTACAAAAGTTCATGTTTTTTTTTTATTACAGTGTGTTTGTTTCATATTTGTGTTATAAATTTGTAATCTAATCTTATCAATGATGTTGACTAATTTAGCTAAAATAATTTTGATTGTGAAAGCTAATAAGCCACAATAGTGCATTTTTTGGGTTGATTTTCTTGGGCCTAATTAAAAAACTAATTAAAAAATTTCCCTCACTTGATGATCTCAAACAGGTGGTGAATGCGGCCTAACCGACAACTTGCCAGTTCGACCCGCTCCCAGGTTCACTTATTAAAGGTCTTTTTGGCGTCCTTGGACCTTCAGTTCTAAATATTATAAACATATCACTCTCCTCAGGTGTAGTTCCAGCAGCTTTTAAGTCCGCCGTTATTAAACCCACACTGAAACGACCCAACCTTGATCCAGAAATCTTATGTAATTATAGACCTGTGTCAAACCTTCCTTTCCTTTCTAAAGTACTTGAAAAAGTAGTGGCACAGCAGCTGAATGATTTCATATCCGAGAATAACCTTTTTGAATCAATGCAATCAGGATTCAGGGCTAACCACTCTACTGAGACAGCTCTGGTCAAGGTAACAAATGATCTCCTACTGGCAATGGATTCTGGTGCTTCATCACTTTTGCTGCTGCTGGATCTTAGTGCTGCTTTTGACACAGTGCACCACAATGGAAAAATGGATTGGTCTCTCAGGAACCGTCCTCTCATGGTTCAGATCCTACCTCTAAGATAGGACGCACTGTGTTAAATATGGCGAAAAGACATCTGAGCCCTTAGGACGCACTGTGTTAAATATGGCGAAAAGACATCTGAGCCCTTTAATGTTACCTGTGGTGTTCCGCAGGGTTCAGTGCTTGGCCCCCTTCTTTTCAGCATTTACATGCTTCCATTAGGTTATATTATTCGCAAGTACAATATTAGTTTCCACTGCTACGCAGACGACACTCAACTATATCTTCCGTTGGAGGAATCTGCCACACTAAACTGTGGAAATTTGGAGGCCTGCCTCATTGAGATAAAAGAGTGTATGTCACTCAATTTCTTGCGTCTTAACTCTGAAAAGACCGAAATGTTGGTCATTGGTCAATCTAAATGCCGTGACTTATTCTCAAAAACTGCTGTGAACATTGACAAATGTCACATCACACAGAGTGACTCAGTTAAAAATTTAGGTGTCATATTTGACCCTGATCTATCCTTTGAAACGCATGTAAAGAAAATTACTAGAACCGCTTTCTTCCATCTTCGTAACATTGCTAAAATTCGTCCTATGCTGTCTCAGTCGGATGCGGAAATTATAATTCATGCGTTTGTTACCTCCCGTCTTGATTACTGTAATGCACTACTCTCTGGTCTCCCGAAGTCTAGAATCAAGTCTCTTCAGCTGGTACAAAATGCCGCAGAGAGGCTTTTAACTAGGACAAAGAAGTCCGATCACATCACACCGATTTTGGCTAACCTGCATTGGCTCCCAGTTAGCCTTAGATGTGATTTCAAGGTTCTCTTAGTATTATACAAAATCATACATGGACTTGCTCCCTCTTATCTTTCAGATCTGATTTCCCGGTCCGAAGCCTGCGATCTGAGAGTGCAGGTCTTCTGGTGATCCCAAGAGCAAAGAAGTGTTCTGCTGGTTCGAGAGCGTTCTCCATCCGGGCACCGGTGCTGTGGAATGCTCTTCCCCCTGAGATCCGATCTGCAACCTCAGTGGAAATGTTTAATTTTAAGCTTAAAACTCACTTCTACTCTATAGCATATGAATAACCTACTCTTCTCGTTGGCTCCAGAGCAGGGGAATGTATAATAATATTCTGAAAAATAGTCTGTGTAATATAGTGTAATAATCTGTGAAGCCCTTTGAGACTCTTCGTGATTTAGGGCTATACAAATAAAAATGACTTGACTCTGCGTTTTTTTGCCTGTATTAGTACCAGAGTTGTAACCATAGAAGAGTTCAAAATCACCTCAGCCCAAGTGAGGAGGCATTCAAGGCAGAATACATGAGAGCAGCTGTCCGGCATGGCAAGTTCCTCCCTGGTTGGGACCCCCAAGCAGATAGGACAACGCTCTGCTTCTTCCGCATAGCTCCCATTAGGGGACGACCCCTGGCCACCTACAAGAAAACATTGGATGACATCTGAACCTATGGATTATAATACCATGGGCTAGGTTCACAGTGCAGGGAAATCTGATTTTTTTGCAGACGCGACCAGTATTTGATCTGTTGAGTCTGACTGAACGACACAAATATGATTTTTTCACACCAGACACAGGCCAAATTGATATGTGGTCTTAAAGCCGCTATATATCTGATCTTTTGAAATGCGACTTCTGTGTGTGGGATCCAGGAACATTCATGCAACCTGCACATCATCAAGAAGGGGGGAGGAAGCGTAGAAATCAAGAACTATGATGGACGGAAACACATAGACCATTCACTGGAGGGAAAGCAAGATTTTGGATTAATCAGTATTTGGGGGACAACTCTGTTCAGCTTCTGGTATAACAATACCTTTAAAATGCTAAAACGTTATGCAGTTAGCAAAAGTGTAGTTCTGCAAAAATTGCGAGTGATGTCACGTGTCCTCTTCTGCTTATGCTAAACACTTGTGACGTTTCGCACAGGAGATGCATAAAAGTCACACGAGAGCGCATACAATTTGCATTTATTTGGAAATGTGAACTATCTCAAAAACCATCAGATTTCACCCAAAAACAAAAAGGCAACGGAATTGAGCATTAAGCTTTGCACTGTGAAGAACCTAGCCTTAGATGCCTCTCAGGTAAAAAAACTCACCGCTTTCAGCTCCAGTCATGTCCAGCCCAGGGCTGCCCAAATCGCCACTACAAGTAAAAGGTCAATTATCAACAACATGCATGAGGCGTTTAAAAACTAAGCTGTTGCAGATGACACAGAAAAATCAAAGTTAAGTCGCGGAAAAAATGTCACACTGTATTATTTTGACACGTTTTTACATACATTGCACAATTTTTTGTGGCACTATTGATGTGATGCTTTTACAACCTAAGCTAATTTGTAAATATTTGCAAATTTATCCCGACATTTTGATCTCTTTTTTTCTCTTACATGTTTATTCTGGAGTGCCACGTCTAATCTTGTTGCAAAAATGGTTCCCTTCCTTGTTATGAATGACAATTAAGAAATTGTAATCCTTATTATAGAGCCCATTTTGATCCCTTTTTATTTTGTAATTTCATCATACTGCCTTTGTGTAGTAATTTATTTTTGGAAAATCCTGTTGACAAATTGCTATTATTTTAAAAGCTTCACATCAGATACATACAGAAGACAAGATATGGACATTTGATTTCTTCTTGGTCATCTTCATTGTCATAATTAGTAACCAAGGGTGCAATAAACAATTACTTTAATAATAAATCTGTAATGTATTTTTTCAAATTATTTACTGAAATGTTTTTGTTTCATTTGTATTTCACCAAAGACCATGGATTCACTATATCATTGTAGAAAATGTAAATGTATAAAGCTCCTGGTTTAGTTACCAAGCCAGAAAATACAGGACTTTCTCGGAAAAATAAAACTATAGTAAACAGGTAGGGCTGTACGATAAACCGAAATGGAATCGACATCGCCATGTGACGTAGTGCGGTAGTAAAACCGCATTGTACTGCTTTTTTTTTTCAAGGTTTTGTGCGAGTAATGGAGTGTTGGCCAACCACAATTGCTAATGTTTGAGTTTTAAAAGCACCGGCCAAACAGAGGCAAGTGTTAACAACAGCACTAGCGAAAAGGCGATTCAAATTTGCAAGCATCACACTATGCCACACCCACCGTGTGAACTCATTGAGTCGTCATGGCTGAATCAATAAACATAGTCACTGAGTCAACAAACGAGAAGGAATTGAAGCTTGCACCTAAGGGCCCGGTCACACAGCCGTTTGCGTCTGTATCGAGGCTGAATCACGGCCAGAAATTTCTGCCTGTGAAGCAGACGCTGTTGGACGCTTTGAGATCGCCATATAGACGAGATACAGCAGTGCTTTACACGCGGTCGGAAATTCCCACGCGGTTGGCCGCGCGAAAAAGTTTTGTGCTGCTCAAAACTTTAGACCACGTGTTAACCGCGGGCGGCACACGAGGTAATGACGCGGAAATGACGCGGAACGACGTGCTATGGCCGCGGCCAGGGCGTGGTTACACGTGGGTAGGACGGGAAATTTCAGCGGGTAATCGTGGGTGGAGCACGGTCATAGCATGTTCTGCGCCTGTATCGCGGTGTTATTACGTGAAATTAGCGTGTTACGCGTGTGACGGTCAAACGCCTTTCTCCGCGTACAGTATATACAGCGCGATTTGCCGAGCACACGTCAGTTGTGCTCGAAACGTCAAGGAGTGAACATGGATCCCCGTCACCGTAGTGACCTCGTCTTAATCCATTCTTATTTCTTGACATTTCTTTTCATTTCATAACAAGATAATAAAATAAAAATGAAAAACTTTTACAATAATAACATATTGGCTTCTTCGGTGCCATAGCTTGAAATCTTGATATTCACGGGACTGTGTCTTGAGCGGTTATGATTTCTACAGCCCGGTGTTATGCCGAGAAATGCATCCCTCCCGAGATTTGCATCCCCTCGCTACTACAACCACTTTTACCTCGTTTTATCTCACTTTTATATCACTTTTAGCAAATGTAATGGCGAACATATAACCAAATCCACTTCGTCTTGCATTTGTTGGGAATGTAATACAACTTAAACCATTCTGTCTTTGTTTTTGTTGTGAACGTAATCGAACGGTAATGCACACCGTATATAAATCACTTTTGAGAACTGTTATGCACTCTACCGTAAAGCTTATTATGCAGAAATAAGCTTTACGGTAGAGTGCATAACAGTTTCAATACGAGCGATTTGAATAGAAAAAGGCTAAATAAACATGTTACTTGCTCAGGTAAAAGTGGTTGTAGTAGCGAGGGGATGCAAATCTCGGCAAGGATGCATTTCTCGGCATAACACCGGCTCTGCAGCTTTTATACCCGTGGTCCACACGAGAAAATGACGCGAAAATGACGCGATGAGGAAGCGGAACAGTCGCCGGCGTCTGTTTTGCGGGCATACCACCGACGCGATACAGACGCAAACGGCTGTGTGACCGGGCCCTAAGAAGGACGGTACTGTACATCACTTGTTTGGACCTATTTTGGTTTTGACGAAGCGGACATGGAACAGAAGAAAAACGCCCGTTGCAGAATTTACTTTCGCGTAGGCGCTAGGTCCAGAGGAAACACAAGTAATTTGTACCAGCAAAAAATTGTCACGAATTACAATAGATGGCATGTCAAAGGGGTTACAAGGAAAAGACGAAGAAGGTGCATCTACAAGTGGACTGGGAGGTAAAACCTCCATCAAAGCATCATTTGTGGCCTTCACGCCGTACGAATAAAGTTTGAAAAGGCACAAAGAAATAACCAATACTGTGACTCTAGCTAAAATTGTGTAATAGTGTCCAACCCCGAAACTGCATTATTGATTAGAGGTAACACTTTTTATTTATTCAAGTTAATAGGTAAAATGTTATAAGAGTAATAAATAGTAGTAGCAGTAGTGTTAATAAGTTAGTAGGAATTGTGGGTTTGAATTAATACTAGAATATGTTTTTTGCACTGATGACCATGTTGCAGTATCATAGACAATGTTTTATTACACTAATTGCAGACATGTCACTTATACAGCTTTAAAAGTGAGTGAATTATTTTTGTGTGTGCAATGTTTAACTTTTATTGTATACAAATGTTATTAAAGAGTTCATATTTCCTTTTCAAATACTATTTATTTTAGATGTTTACTTAGTTTGGTGTGGACTATTTGAGTGTGCAATGTTGACCTTTTTATGGTGGATTTGGATGGATACATAAATTTCTTTATTGCACTGATGAACATGCTGCAGTAGCACATAGTACATTTTATGTTAACCTTTTTCTTGTGTGCACAATTTATTTTTGTTGTTGTTTACTTTGTTTGGTGTGGGTTATTTTAAGTGCGTACATTTTTTCTTTTATACAGTGCAAATTTTCTTGATATTTTTAAGAGTTCATTATTTCCTTTTTTCAAATGTTATTTATGTCAGAGGTTGACTTTGTTTGGTTATGAAAATCAAATAAATAATTGGATTGTTATTTTGTGGTGTTTAATTTAAAAAAATGTCTTGACCGCTTTTTAAATGAGCTTGAAGTGCTATCTAGTGCATTTAAAAGGTGGGTAGGTACCGTATTTTCCGCACTATAGGGCGCACCGGGTTATAGGGCGCACCCCCAAAAAATAGTTTTTGGTCCTATATCTTCCATACTTAAGGCGCACCAGATTATAAGGCGCTACAATGGGAACGTCGACAAAACAGTCAGATAGTTCAGTCCAACTTATTAACCCCTTAACATTCCGAAAGCTTGCAAAGAAGCAAATACGTGTCGTAGACACGTGCGGATGCGGTGTCCGTACGATGTCACTCAAATGCATCGTTCCAAATATCATTCGGAAGGTTAAAGTCTTGGAATTCAAGAAATGCCAACCATTCCTTAGTTTCTATTTTCTTTTTCGCTCGCAACTTTACTGTGCATATGACAATAAACACTTGGAATTAAGTTTAATTTAAAAAAAGACCCATCACAGAAACATCGATATCACTCTGAAACAAGATACTGGGAAAATAAATAGCCGGAGTAGCTCACCGGAGTCGTGTTCAATAATAATGTGCAACCATGGTCCTCTTATATCCGTGAGTGTAGTAAATCCAGGAGAGTAAAATATTTACAAATACAGTACAGAAAAGTAAAATACTGTTTTCTCTATGCCGTCAACCCAACATGCAATTCACATTCATCTTGTACGGCCAATTGCAGGCTTTGTTTTGCCCCTTTAGCCTATGCCAGCCTGTAAAATGATAAAAAGGATCCGCCCTTTTTACCTCTGAATAACTTTAGCCAATAGTGATCGATTCAACTGATGATTGACACATCTTTTTCGGCCAATTGCAGGCTTTGTTTTGCCCCTTTAGCCTGTGCCAGCCTGTAAATGATAAAAAGGATCCGCCCCCTTTACCTCCGAATAACTTTAGCCAAAAGTGATCGATTCAACTGATGATTGACACATCTTTTTCGGCCAATTGCAGGGTTTGTTTTGCCCCTTTAGCCTATGCCAGCCTGTAAATGATAAAAAGGATCCGCCCTCTTTACCTCCGAATAACTTTGGCCAATAGTGATGGATTCAAATGATGATTGACACATTGGTTAGCCAATGAAACGCTGGTATATAAATCCCAGCATACACCGCGGACTACTTCGCGTTCAGGGGAAAATCTAGTCGGCGGCTGCTTTCATTAGTTGCAAGACTTTGCGACTTAATATTAATCCATATATAAGGCGCATGGTCAGCTTTTGAAAAAAATTAAGACTTTTAGGTGCGCCTTATAGTGCGGAAAATACGGTAAAGCTTGCCAGAGGATGGTACTGTTTTCTATAAGTTTAGCATTTCAATATGCTTGGGTGTAAACAAAAACAAAACAAACACAGAAAATGTACTTAAAAAAAATCAAATCGAATATTGCATCGAAAACACAATACTGGCCTGAAAAATTGTTGGTCTGTTGTTGTGTGTTTTTTTTTTTCCCAAAAATCATCTCATCTCATCTCATTAGCCGTACCGCTTATCCTCGTTAGGGTCGCGGGGGGGCTGGAGCCCATCCCAGCCATCTCCGGGCAGTGGGCAGGGGACACCCTGAACTGGTTGCCAGCCAATCGCAGGGCACACAGGGACAGACAACTCATACGCTCATTCACGCCTAGGGACAATTTGGACCGGCCAATTCACCTGAAATGCATGTTTTTGGAACGTGGGAGGAAACCGGAGTGCCCGGAGGAAACCCACGCAAGCACGGGGAGAACATACAAACTCCGCACAGGAAGTCTGGAGCTGGATTTGAACCCACGACAGGTTCCCATGACATGAACTGTGCCGCACAAGCGCTAACCACTGCGCCGCCGTGCTGCCCTTCAAAAATCATGCAGCCCTATAAACAAGATCTTTATTTTCTGGATTGCTATTAAAAATGTCATACATTCTGGAATTATTTCCAATAAATTACATATTGAAAGTTGTTGTTTATTTGCGGATTATGGCAAAAACTTAAATATCGCATCTCAAAATATTACAATATCCTGAAGACGTACATTAGTACGCTATAAGCTCCCTATAGCGTGCAAGATTACCCAAAATCCAATCGATATCGCGATGTGAAGTAGTGCAATAGTGTAACCGCAAAACACAGCGTTTTTTTCAAGAATTCATAGTTTCAGTTTGTTATTTGAGTGATGGAGTGTTTGGCCAACACAAAGTGTAACATTTTGTGGTTTAACAGCGCCGGACAATCAGAAGCAGGTTGTAATGGCATCAACCAATAAATGTTAGGCAAAGTTTGCAAGACGTGAGTGGACGACTTTGGTAGGCCGGGTGCAAGTGCTTAGCCAAACAGCCTGGCGCACAAGTGGCCACCAAAACAAACGCCACATCTTGTTGCTTTAGTGCAGAAGTGTCAAACTCAATTGCACAAGGGGCCAAAATTCAAAACACACTTAAGGTCGCGGGCCAACCAGCATAAACATTTATTGAACAAACCTAAACTGAATGTTTTTGGAACATAAATATGAATAAAAACAGACAAGATTATTAAATTTAAACCTTAAATCACTTATACAGTATGTATTATTTTGCTCTAAATAAAAATAGCTTGTTAAATTATACAACTTAGAACTTAACTTAAACAACTTAACATTAAAATAACATTCAAATTCATTTGCTCCTATGTCAATGTATATATTAAAAAAAAACTTAAATATCCCAAAAGATTTTGCTCTCCTTAATATATCCCCTGTCAAAAGTAGAAATATGAAAATGCTACAAAACCTGGAAATATACATAAAACATGTATTTTTCAGAAATAACAATTCTAATCATTCAGTTTTCTTTGCTCTTATGACTCTGATTTGATCATTTGCTCTGACCGCAGCTAGACACTGTGTAGTTCTTTGCAGTATTGTGTTTTCAGCGCGGCAAAAAGGGTTTAGTATTTATATATAGTATATAGCAGGGGTCGGGAACCTTTTTGACTAAAAGAGCCATAAAAGCAAAATATATTAATTTTATTTTGGGAAAGAGCCACACCATATATTATGAGACAAATTTACTAAATTGATAAACCCGCGCCCCAGACAAAAGCTGAGTCTTCAGCACATTTATTTTTGATGATTTGATAAAAATGATGAAAAGAGAATAATGCCAGAGCCCCTGTCCCAAAATCAACAAACATACCACTTTAAACTTGTCTCTTTCTAGCAATGACTCAAGATCGGTTAAACTCATTTTGACCCTTTTTTCATACATATTGGTTTCAAAACCAGATGCAAGCATTTATTTTGTAAAAACGTAACAACATTCTGAGAACAGCGCAGACGGAGTAGGGCGAGAGATAGGAAGGAGTGCTTGGACTTTTTGCATAGCTCCACCCATCCCTCCCACTCACCCAATCAAATAACTAAGTTCTCTTCCGGTGTTTTGGCGTATTTACAGTTTGTTCTGTGGATTTATCAAAAAGTATCTGAACACTAAACACAGATTATATAGTGAGCTTTTATATAAAAGGATTCTTTAGCGTTGTACAGCCAAAACGAGTTTTATTTTGTGTGGCACCTTGACTGTAAATCGTAGTGAAAACGTGTCCTATATATTCTGAAAAGTACTGTTTATACTTCAGCTTTGGTTAGGCTTTGCGTGTATCTGAATAGGATTAATGGTTCAAGCTTTGAACGAGATGGAGAACGGGCCATTAATAAAAATAATGTAAAATGGTCTGGCGGGCCGGATATGATCACACGGCGGGCCGGACGTGGCCCGCGGGTCGGGAGTTTGACACATGTGCTTTAGTGGCTCGTTACATTGAAAATAAATTCTTTAATTATATTGGACTCTGAGGAAAGTGAGAAGAGCGCAAAAGAAGCTGATCGCCAGTGGGTGCTCCCCGGATTTTCATCGCGTCTGGAATCGACTGAGGTGGCATCAGAAGGGAAAGCTAACAGCTAGGCTAACAACTTTGACGAACGTGGCTAGTCACCAACACTAGATACATTACCCATGAAATGGAAGACTTGGAGCTACAACACGTGGAAACCTGCTACATTTGTGACTCTTGTATTTTCAATCATCACAAAGACCTTGCAACGGTCGTGGTTACCCATCACTAGCTCTCTAAATTGCTTTCTTACATTGAAAGGAGTAGCCCTCCAATTTCATTGTACTTTTGTATGAAGACAATAAAGACCATTTCTTTAACTGCAATTCTGTTCTTATTTGTAGATTTATAGTTGTTATTTTGTTGCAATCATATACTCTCAGTCTCTAAGGATGTCATATCGTGGTTAAGTTGCATGTCAATATGTTTAAGTTCTCCCCAAAAATAAAACAGGCAAAAAAATGCACTTTACCTTTCAAAAGTCGAAAATTGCATCGAAATTGCAATACAGGTCTTAAAAATCACAATAAGGTTTTTTCCAAAACCGTGCAGCGCTACTAGAATCCATAATCAACAATATTTGAATAATAATCAGCTTAAAATATTTCAGGTATTATTCCAAAATGTATGTTTTTTTTTACTTTTTAAAATTTGCATTACTAAGAAATATCTTCATCACAAAATTCGAATTTTCCGAAAAACTCCTGTAGTTAAGAATGTTAAGATTTATTTCCACACGGTAAAAATATGTACAGTCGCACTTGCCAGACGTAAACCCGTCTGGAGGGACAAGATCATAGCAGTGAAATCAAAGATCAGTCTCATGTAAGCGATGGTTACTTCCATCTTTCTATACTCTTGTGAGACATGGACGCTCACAGCCAAACAGGAAAAGAAAATCCAGGCCATGGAGATGTGATGCAACAGGAAACTCCTAGGCATGAGTTACTTAGCCCATGTACAAAACGAAACGGTGCGCAAGACCATCAGAGGGCAAATTGGACCATACAAAGAACTTGTCAACCGTGTGCAGACGGAAACTTCAGTGGTATGGTCACTTCACAAAATCGTCAGGACTGACCAAGATAACTCTCCAGGTCACAGTTCAAATGGACAGGAGGAGAGAAAGACAGAAAAAGAACTGAGCCAACAACATTAAGGAATGACTGGTTCCAACTTTGCCACGAGCCAAGAACATGCTAGGGATCGACAACAGTGGAGAAGGCTGTCCAGAGTTGCATTGTCAATGGTGCTCCAGCGACCCGTACGGTTAAGGGATCCGTGAACTGCGAACCGAAAACTAATGCTGAAAAGCATCAGAATCCAAATTATTGAGACCCCTGAGGTAGTATTATGTAAAAGTAAAGTCTGTACGAGTGGTCTGACCAATAGTGAAAACTAAAACCTTTTGGTATCAACACAGAAAATTTGGATTTCAAAACAAATATGTTTATAGACAATAGAATAAAATTCAAATAGCCATTGTTGACATGCTGAAAGTCAAAGCAATTGGAGAATTTCTTATTATTAATTATTATACTGGATGGATGTAACACGCATAAAAATGGGTCAGTGGTTAAAAAGGTGAAAAGGGTGTGGAGCAGATATGATCCAGTGCAATGTGCAACCAAAAAAGCCTAAATGGGTTTGTTCTATGGACTGATTTTAGCCTCAAGTCGCTTGCATAAAACCAGGTTAAATTGTGTTTGTTAAAGTTACTGTGGTTATTTGTTCTCTCCAGCCAGCTTGCACCTGAACAGGCTAACTAACAACTAGGCTAAGATTATCCCCAGAGATTAGAGGTAAAATCTGGGCCCCGAAATTCGGCGAGGTTCGAGCATAAATAGTCAATCATTAAATCGGTCCAGATTTTCCTATCTCACTTTTTTTTCATCCACTCGTCATGTGTTCAATGTTTATTTTTCTTCATGGTAGATGAGTGCAACATACATGCTGCTCAGCGCGTGTGCATCACCGGTGATCGGTGCTGCCCGTGCTCGCCGGTGTTGTGCCCAAATCCGACTCCTCTGCAGATTCCTCCCCCCCTCGCGTGAACGCGCATTCTGCTATTCTGCTGCGCTTCCAACAAAAGCGATCATATTCTATATAAAACGCTTATTAAAACAATAAAGCGAGCTAATTATAACAATTGGGAGATCCTAGTCTATATAACGCGTTTATTTAAACAATAAAGCGCGATATAACGCGTTTATTTAAACAATAAAGCGCGAAGCGCGATCGTATTCTACAAATTGCGTTTGTTAACGCGGATGCAAAAGTCACCAATGTCAATGTACGCTATGATTTCCGCGATCACAACTAATTGTACACAAATAACATTTATTTGATTTACTATATATGTAATGTCTTTTTTATTGTGAATGAAACCCTGGTTGCATTGGATCCCGCGGTGTAAACAAATAGTTTTTTTTTCCATTTAAAATCGGACTTCCCTGCCTATACTGTTTGCAAAATAAGACACGCTTTAAACCTTATTATGCTCTTTGGTTTTGGGATCCAACTACAGAGGAATACCTCCACTATGCGATGTGTTACTGGATAGGTGTTCGACCAATCTAGTTCGTTTTTATTACTACTATTAATAATAATAATAGTAGTATTATGAAAAACGTCTGAAAGTTTTCAAATTCACTGTGCTGACATATTGATGCCACAGAAGGTTACTCTACAAGTTACAAGTCTGTATCTCCAACAGAGTCTGTTTTAGCAGGGGGGGGGGAGGATTTGGGCAGGCAAAATGAAATGCCTGCCCAAATCCCCCCCCCCCCTGCTAACTCCTGAATAAAAACTCCAAATGACCCCAAATTCACTGTGCTGACTTATTAATGTCACAGAAGGTTACTCTAGAAGTTACAAGTCTGTATCTCCAACAGAGTCTGTTTTAGCAGGGGGGGGGGGGGGGGAGGATTTGGGCAGGCTAAATCTCTTTTTGCCTGCCCAAATCCTCCCTCCCCTGCTAAAACAGACTCTGTTGGAGAAACAGACTTGTAACTTGTAGAGTAACCTTCTGTGGCATCAATATGTCAGCACAGTGAATTTGAAAACTTTCAGACGTTTTTCATAATACTACTATTATTATTATTAATAGTAGTAATAAAAACGAACTAGATTGGTCGAACACCTATTCAGTAACACATCGCATAGTGGAGGTATTCCTCTGTAGTTGGATCCCAAAACCAAAGAGCATAATAAGGTTTAAAGCGTGTCTTATTTTGCAAACAGTATAGGCAGGGAAGTCCGATTTTAAATGGAAAAAAAACTATGGGAGTTGAAAGTTGAATGAATGAATGATAACTTTATTCGAACATCAAAATAAAAAACATTACAAAAACAATAACTCAACAACAAAATAACGTTACATAATATTTTCGAAAAGGGGTAGTAAGAAGCAAATGCTTATAAAACTCTCCGGGGTGAGAGGACGCTGGCGTGTATGTCGCCGCTTCTCACTCCAAAAACTTTTCCAAACTTTTTCGAAGCTCAGATACTTTTTCTGATTTTTCTTTTGCCCTTCTGTTTTGGACTGTGGGTACTTTGGTTGATGTAACCTGAACCAACATTTCACTTTATCAATCAAACCCTCGTAACTTAGCCCTCGGGCTAACTTAAACATACCAGCTGTCACAGCACCGGCCTCTCTCCCTCGTCATGGCGTGCCAAAACCTCGCCGCTTTTGGATTATTCCTGATACTCCTGACGTTCTGCCACCATCCAGCGACAGGATTGCTCCAGTATTCTATCGCGGATCTTCTCCGGATCCGGTGGATTGCGCGGGGGCCTCCGCCACCGGAGCTGCTCCACCATCCTGACATAACTCGCCTGCCTCGACGCCGTTACATTCACCGCGGATCGCGCAGGCACGTCGAGTATAAAAACCCTGGTTCAATCACCTCGACCTGGTCCACATCTCGACGCCCTCCCATAAACTGCGGCCGTAGGGCTAACTGCCATACATTAGCCCGCCTAGCTAGGTCGGCTAACAGCACTGCCGCCGTCAAACAAGACACCTCCGCCGTCAACTTTGGATTGCTGAACGTCCGCTCACTCAGGAACAAGGGCCACCTCATCCAAGACGTCCTCGCCGAACGAAAACTCGACTTCCTCGTTTTAACAGAAACTTGGCAACAAACAAACGACTTCGCTGCTCTGACTGACTCCACTCCTCCCGGCTTTGTTTACATCTGCCGTCCCCGTGGCAACGGCCGTGGAGGAGGTCTCGCGGTAATTCACCGCGAGAAGTGGAAAGTCTTGCCTGTCTCCGTCACTTCATCGACTTCCTTTGAATGCCTGGTGTTTAAGCTCCCCGGACCCACGCCAACCATTATTGCTTCAATTTATCGCCCCCCAAAGCCACATAGTGATTTTATCAATGAATTCTCCAGCTTAATTACACATCTATCCACTCTCTCGCCAAATTTAATTTTATTAGGAGATTTCAATATTCACATGGACAACCCCAACCTGCCACTCACCAGAGACTTCACATCCTGCCTGGAGAGTCTCGGGATACACAGCCTTATTGACTTCCCCACCCACATTAAAGCCCACACATTGGACTTGGTTTGCTGCTCTGGCCTCTCTACTTCCAAGCCCACTTCCAACGTTTTTCCTGAATCTGATCATGTCCTCCTCACTTTTAACACCGTACTCTGTCTCTCTACTGTCAAAACCTCCCGTCTCATTTCTTTTCGTAATACCAAAAATATCAACATTGACACCCTCTGCTCCATTATTGACCGTTCCCCACCCCCAGAAGCTCTTTCAAGCCCGGATGAGCTTACCACTCACTACAATACCTGCCTCACAAATATTCTAAATTCTCTTGCCCCCCTGAAAACCAGGACTGCCTTATTCTCCACATCTGCCCCCTGGTTTACACCCGCTCTTCGGTCAATGAAATCAAAGAACCGCCAACTTGAGCGACTCTATAAGAAAACCGGCCTCACCATCCATAAGGACATGTACACTACCCATACTGCTAAATACAAGGACCAAATTGCACAAACCAAATCCAGCTACTACTCCGGCCTCATCCTTTCCAACGAAGGAAATTCAAGAACTCTCTTCTCTGTCATGAACAAAATCCTCCAGCCACCAAATTCTCTCCCCCTCCACCTGTACTCCACAGCAACCTGCAACTCCATAATGGAGTACTTCAATCACAAAATCCTTAAGATTCATCAGCAACTCCATCAAAACCTGTCTGCTCCCTCCCCATCTGAATTTCCTTCTCCTTGTCACTTCTTCTCCAGTTTTGCTCCACCCACGACTGCTGAATTATCCAACCTCATACTCAAATCCAAGCCCACCACTTGCCAGCTCGATCCCCTCCCTTCATCCCTTGTTAAATCCTGCCTCCCTTCCCTGCTTCCTCTCATATCTGCCATTATTCACTCCTCACTCTCTTCTGGTATTGTCCCATCACTTTTCAAAACCGCTGCTGTTACTCCTACACTTAAAAAACATGGTGCTGACCCCAACAACTTCGACAACCTCCGCCCCATCTCCAACCTTCCATTTATTTCAAAAATCCTTGAAAAAACTGTTGCTGCTCAACTCCACTCGCACCTGTCCCTCCACTCTCTCTATGAGCCCTTTCAGTCTGGTTTCCGCCCCCGCCACAGCACAGAGACTGCCCTAATCCGTATTGTAAATGATCTCCTCATAGCATCCGACTCCGGTTTAGTCTCCATCCTCATCCTCCTAGACTTGAGCGCCGCCTTCGACACAATCTCTCACCCTATCCTCCTCAATAGACTCTCCTCCATTGGTCTCACCCATACTCCCCTCAGTTGGTTCCATTCCTATCTCACTGGCCGCACTCAGTTTGTCCAGCTGAAATCCTTCACCTCAAAGCCCTCCCTAGTCACCTCAGGTGTACCCCAGGGATCTGTCTTAGGTCCTCTTCTCTTCATCGTCTACCTCTTGCCTCTTGGTCATATCCTCCGCAAATTTAATATCCACTTTCACTGCTTTGCTGATGACACCCAACTCTACCTCTCCTGCAAACCAAACTCCATACTCCCACCTCCCTCCCTCACCTCTTGCCTTTCCGAACTCAAAACATGGTTCACAACAAACTTTCTTAAATTAAATGCCAATAAAACAGAATTCCTCCTTCTTGGCACCAAATCCACTTTATCCAAAGTAAACAACTTCTCTCTCAACATCGACAGCTCCTTAGTGTCCCCCTCCCCCCAGGTCAAGAGTCTGGGTGTCATCCTGGATAGCATGCTTACCTTCCACTCACATATCAACACCATCACCCGCACTGCTTATTTCCACCTCCGCAATATTACCAGACTCCGCCCTTCCCTCACCCCCCGCACTACTGCTATTCTCGTCCACAGTCTTGTCACATCCCGCCTTGACTACTGCAATGCTCTCCTCTTCGGCCTTCCCCAAAAGTCCCTCCATAAAATTCAGCTGGTTCAAAACGCCTCTGCTCGCATCATCACAAAAACATCTTCCCAGCAGCACATCACCCCCGTTCTCCAACAGCTACACTGGCTTCCTGTTCAGCATCGCATCAGCTACAAACTCATCTTATATACATATATGGCCATTCACAACCTGGCTCCTCCTTACCTGTCCGACCTTCTCCAGGTGCACGTCCCCACTCGCTCCCTCAGATCCTCGTCCTCCCTCCGACTGTCAGTGCCCCCTGCCCATCTGAGCACCATGGGAGCCAGAGCCTTCAGTCGCGCTGCTCCCAAGCTTTGGAACAATCTACCTCCGGACCTCCAAAACTGCACACCTCTCTTCACTTTTAAGTCCCGTCTAAAAACACACCTGTTCAGGACTGCCTACAACACATAGCTTCTCCATTTCTTATGTTTTTATGATTGTATGTCTTGTTTTTATTTATTATTTCGTTTACAACTTTTTAAATTGTATTTTTTTTTTTTTTTTTTTTTTTTCATTGTTTGTACAGTGTCCTTGGGTGGCCTGAAAGGCGCTTTTAAATAAAATGCATTATTATATTATTATTATTTGTTTACACCGCGGGATCCAATGCAACCAGGGTTTCATTCACAAAAAGACATTACATACATAGTAAATCAAATAAATGTTATTTGTGTACAATTAGTTGTGATCGCGGAAATCATAGCGTACATTGACATTGGTGACTTTTGCATCTGCGTTAACAAACGCAATTTGTAGAATACGATCGCGCTTTATTGTTTAAATAAACGCGTTATATCGCGCTTTATTGTTTAAATAAACGCGTTATATAGACTAGGATCTCCCAATTGTTATAATTAGCTCGCTTTATTGTTTTAATAAGCGTTTTATATAGAATATGATCGCTTTTGTTGGAAGCGCAGCAGAATAGCAGAATGCGCGTTCACGTGAGGGGGGGAGGAATCTGCAGAGGAGTCGAATTTGGGCACAACACCGGCTTTGTCGGACACAGACTGCAGGCACACGGCGGGGGTTGTTGTCAGAGACAGCCAAGATCACCCATCCTCCTCACAAATAACATTTTAAAATTCAGGTCTACTTTGGGCTCGGTCCCTCAAATCAAGTTAATAGGTCGGACTCGGGCTGGTTTGAGCTATAACCACCCGCAGGCCAGGACGGGTTTTTTGGGCCCGATTTGATCTCTACCAGAGATACATCTGGCACTACAACTGTCCCGCGTGTGAAAAACACGAACAGGTTTCATATATATTCAACCCACCACCCTCCCCTGTAAAAACATTTTCTCCTTGGGTTTATACAATGCACGTTGGTTACCCTTTTAATTGAAAACGCCGAATTTCTCTAAGAGGTGAGATATTCATGCCTGAAATAACTAATTGGCTTTTTGATTATTCGATTAGTGGTTGTACCCTTAATAATAATCAACATTTCACATCATAAAATAACCTGTGCTCTAATATGACATTTTCATGGGGAAAATATATTTAACAGTTATATTTAATAATAATTACATGGAACTAAGTGTCAAACAGCTCCAAAGTATTCAATAAACCAGTTGTTTATTCAGTCCTACTCACGACACAGCGCTCGCGTTGCATTTCATTTAAATGACCCAATATAAAACTATTATTAACATCTTAGGCTCAGTTTTGTTTGATTGCAATTGTAGTACTTGTTTGTTATGGTTAGCTTGCTTGCTAATGCTAACCGAATTACCCATACAACCCCCTCGTAAAAACAGCTTTAGAGTAGTTACTTTGACGTTAGCACACTTAGCAAATCCAAGACAAGCTATTATTAGCAACTTTAATTTACAGCAAAGGTCGTATATATGCTAGGTTGCTAACACGAAGTTTAGTTATCTTAAGTTAGCCTGACCAAGCTAACTAGCTGCTTGGGACTAACACCTGCTTACGTCGTAATAAGAAGCTAAGACTTGATTGAGGCTGGTTAGCAAAATAAGCCACTGTGCTATAACTCACCTTTAAAGTTCCTCCGTGCCGTGTTTGGATGCAGATAAACGCTTCCAAGCGCTAACCTTTTTTCCCGTTTTTGAGCGAATGTTTACAGGCCACAAAATTACGAGTTGGATCGCGGTAGTTGTTGTTGTGGGGCTAAAAATCAGGCAAGGATTTCACCAATTCTCGGCCACATGTCTCGCAGTGAGTTAATGGTTTTTTTCGAGGAGCGCCTTCACTTGGAGACACCAAGCATTACAGCACAGGAATATTGATCATTACATTTATTTCCCTTCTGTAAATTCAAATTCTTCTGAGCTAAACTATAATTCAACTTTAGTAAAAGTTAACCTTCAGCTAGAGATTACGGTTCTGGCTATGTAACATTTTTTAAGTAAATAAGCATACATGGAAACCCAAGGGTGACAGACCACAATAAATAAAAACGACCATTTGAAAAAAAAAAAAAAACAGTTTGCCAACAAACAGGCTATTATGTAATTGGGCTGTTCGCTTTTAGAATATGGTGTGATTATTAACTACGTACATACGGTTGCTGACAATCTAAATTGTTATCATAGTTCAATATTCCCTATTCACTCATTTAGGGCTATCGATATATTTTCACATTATTCACGTGTTTTTATGGCAAGACTCCAATAATTTAGTTTAATACTAGAATAGTCAAGTAAAATCAAGTCATGTTTATTTGTATAGCCTCAATCATAAGGAGTTGAAGGGCTACACAGACCACAGACTATTGCAAAATACAGACTATTATTACACCATCTAATTATCTAAAACCTGCATGAAGGCATGGAACAACTCAAAAACCTCAACCTGAGGAAAATGAAGAAACCTTGAGAAGGGACCGCATGTGTGGTAATCCCTCTTCCAGGATGACCAGGCTGCAAGCGATGTTGCAATAACAAAAATTGATCCATCCATTATCTGCACCGTTTAGCCGCAGCAGGGTCACGGGGGAGTATCTCAGCTGTCTTCGGGCTGTTGGCAGGGAACACCCTGAACTGGTTGCCACCCAGTCACAGGGCTCCCAGAAACAGACACCTTGGGACAATTTGACCCGGCCAATTAACCTGACATGCATGTTTTGTTTGCGAATGTGGGAGTGCCCGGAGGAAACCCAAGCATGGGGAGAACAGGAAGGCTTGTAGGTAGATTTGATCGTATGACCTCAGAACTACTGAGCTGCCATGCCGCCCAATAACAATAACATTAAAAATAAAATATAAAATAATTAAAGTATAATAAAAAAATAAGAAATAAAACAAAAAGCATGACTAGGTTGCGATGGATGCAGCATTAACAAACAATACACAGATATGGTTAACATGAACTATAGGTCATTTATAAGCTATAAAATATACTGTAAGTGTGTCTTAAGCCTAGATTTTTTGTTGCAGATTGAATCTCAGAGGGCAGAGCATTCTACAGCATCAGGGCCCGAATGGAGAACACTCTCGAAACTGCCATCTCTTCCTGGCTCTTGGGATCATTAGTGGACCAGAATTTTCAGAGCAAAGGCTCTGGACAGGAACATATGGGAGAATTAAATCCTAAAGATATGAGGGACCAAGTCTATGGTTGATTTTGTATACTACCAACAGAACCATAAAATAACATCTTAAGCTGACAAGGATCCAATACAAGTTAACTAAAATCGGGGTAATATAATTGGTTAAAAGCCTCGCTGCAGCATTTTGTATTAGCTGCAGGTTCTTGATTTTGGACTTTGGGAAACCGGATTGTACATTACAATAATTGAGACAGGAGATCACAAACGATTAGACAAATGTACCTATTATAAAGGACAATTTAGCTAAAATAAAAGTATAAATCTCAAATGAGGAAAAACAAATATCACACTTAAATAAGCAACATATAATTTTGCTCATCTTAAAAAAATCATACCAAAATAAAAATGTTAAATGGACAAATGACCCAAATCTTTTTTTTGAAATACAACATCTAGTGTTCAAATAGTAAACACTGTCCCTTTATGATATATTTTCCAACGAGAAAAAAGTAAATAATCAAAATATATTAAATCTTTTGGAAGAAAAAACGTATTGTTCTTGCCCAGGACACCCACTGAAAATGGTGCCCCTACGACTATAGTGGTTGAGGGAGCCAACCAACATCCAGTATACAATAACAACCTATTCTCAAAGGTGATAATCAACAATTCCGTCAATAAACCTTTTTTTCCAATCCATCATTTTTATGGATTTTAAGTTGGCTATTGCATTTCCATACAACTCATTCTGGAACTGTATCAATTTCCCTGGAGCAGCACAACATTAACTGTTCAATTATCTGTGAGAAGCCAACTAACAACAATACAATTTTATATTCCTTTACAAAATTTATTTGACATATCAAATAAACTGGATCCGTTTATCCTAATTTGCTTCAAAAATACAATTAAAATTCCAAAACACATCTTGCAGGGAGAAGTGGTGCAGAACTTTGCAAATACCAAGTGGCAAAGAATGTACATTTTGATTAGGAACAGAATGGGAAAACATAAAATGCAAAAATGTTCAGTGTTTTTATTTAAAAACTATAAACAGTCACCAAAGTAAATAAAGCCAATCTCTAACAGAGTGTTAGATCTATGTTTAGTCACACATCCTACAGACACTGCAGAAATGCGGATGATCGGGTAGACCCCCTCCCCAGTCAGATGCTAAAAGGACAGGCAGTCGTACATAACACACAAAACACAGTCGAGAGGGGACAATTTTGAGAACTTGAGCTGGAATGTGGCATGGTATTAAGAATGAAAAAATATTACAATAAAAATCCACACTATATTGAAATAGAAAAAAGTGAAGAAAATAGTATACCTGCACGAAAAGCAAAGAACACAGGAAAAAACCTGTATAAAAATTTAAACCAATTTGAAAATACAAACAAAATTAGGTACGCGCATTGTGCCCGCACCATGACAAAAAACGCTTACAGTGGATAACTGTCACTTGTGTCTTTTTTGTGTGTGCACATTGAGGGAAAGGTGTATGGGAACAGAAAAGGAAAATGCCTTCAATTTTTTTTCTACAAAATGACGATATATTATTCCATACTCTTTCAGCCAGCAAAATGAGTTCTACAAGGTATTATGATACAAAATGTCACAGTTCCACAAAAAAAAAACTGTTTTTCTCTCCTCAGGCTTTACAGAATCAGTACCTTTGCAGAAGTATTTACAGGGTTTTAAGTACATTCATCCACTGCTGAGTATAGAATCACATTAGATACAAATACAAATAACCAGGGATCATAAAAAAGCAAAACAAAACATACTACTTTATTCAATCCTAACAAAGGAATATTTCTATTAAGACCACAGAGCACGTTCTCCAGTGGCTGCATCATCATCAAAGAGGATCTTATATATATATATATATATATATATATATATATATATATATATATATATATATATATATATAAATACAATTTTATATATGTATGTATATATATATATATATATATGTGTGTGTGTGTGTGTATTCACAACATATTTACAAGATGTATTTAATTAATTGTAATGGTATCCATTTCAATAATAAATAAGTGAAAATATATCGACTCAAGTAAGAAAACCAAGCTACCAAGTTTGAAAGAAAAACAACCAAAACAAAAAGGTCTGCGCCAGTTCCCAGTCAAGTCCTCCTTGATCTTTCAAAGCACACCCCTTTCCCATTCGACCAACCCCAAAATCTGGATGGTCTTTAGTTAGTCAGTACATGTCCATCAAATCTTGGGAGGGAAAGAAAAAAACTGACAAAATGTGCTTGCGTTTGGTGTTTATTTTGGGGGGGAATTCGTCGATGGCGTCCCTTAGGGAAGCGGTTGGAAATAGCTCCTTGTAATGGAAAGCTGGTGGAAGACCCCGTGGCAGTTTTCAGAGTGTGTGGATGAGGGCGCACAGCGGAGTTTCAGTTGAGGAGGAATAAGAGTAGGGCGGCGTAGGGGGTGTGTTTTCAACTTCCTTTCAGCCGGCGTCTTGCTCCTCTGGCCTCAGTGGATTTGTGAACATGGAGAGGCTTCGGTAAGTTGTCCTTTGGCGTTAGGCCTGGAGCGATCGTGTCAGTTCATAAAGGCATTTGGCGAGCGTGGTGGAAACCTCCATGTTGCTTAGTGCCAGCACCGACAGGTGCGGCTCGTGCTTCTTCACCAGCCTGAAAGGAGAATCAGATCTGCCTTCAGGTGCAACCTTGAATCATACCTTAACATGCAGTTTATATCTTCGGTAACCATAACAATTAGGTAACATGTTTTCCGGACTGAAGGCGCGCCTAAAAAACACAAATTGTCCAGAAATTTGAAACTGTGCCTTATAACCCACAAAAAAAAGTTGATAGGGTTGGAAATTAGGGCAGCACGATTTAGAAAAAAAAACCCAAAAAACAAAACCTAAACTAATTGCGATTTTTTTTTTTAGACCTGTATTGCTATTTTGATTCGTTTTTTTAATTTTAAAAGAAAAGTTCACTTCTGTACTTGTTTGTTTACGGGATGAACTTTAACATATGACACGAAAACTTGTCTCGAGATCACGACATTACCAACAGAGTATACAACGGCAACAAAAAAACAACTACAACTACTTACGAACGTTCGTAAGTTGAATTTGTTTGCAAGTTGCTTCAGTGCTATATTTTGTATGTTTAAGGTTTATATAAGTATGTTTAGGGCTTGTATACGCAACCTGTATAGTTTTTTTTACTGAAAAAAAAACGTTTCATAAAATATGCTCTATTAAGATAAAGTTGACTTAAATTTACTTCTGGGGGATGCGCTTCAAGAGGTCCTCCTCGTGGCCAAAAAAAAGCGTTCAGACTATTTTCTCAACAGCATCAAGCTTTCTTATTCCACTTTCCTTTCTAAAGAAATTGGCTTGCATCTTCTTTACACTTTACACCAACCATATTGAATGGATGCACAAGATATTAAACAATAAAAATGTCAAAGTTCTTAGCGCGCTGGAGATGGTGTAGGCGTAGAATGTGAGGTGCGCATGAATGATATCAGTATGGCAATGAATGTCGCGAGAGTTGATGCAAGAGTGTAGGGGAGGATGAGAGTTTAGTTTTAAAAAGAGTACGGTGTGTTTACAATAAACAAGTGATGATGATTGTTGCTCTCCAAAAAGACCGCAAGTGTTTGAGTTCTATTCTAGTCTATTCTATTGCTAATTAGCAAGTACATTTTTTGGGGGGGGTCATCAAGTATTAGGGTCGCGTTACTTTATTGCCTTTATGGAATGTTTAAGATCCATTTTGGTTGAATTTTTTAAAGAAACAAAAAATAAAAATAATTAATACATATATAAACCTCGTGAATTACATATTTATAATTATCAAAAGTAGTGGTGCTAAATGTTACCATGCACTATTCTTTCTCATTTCATCATTATTTTAACTTACTTAACTTAATAAAGACAATTATATTCTAGTCTATTCTATTGCTAATTAGCAAGTAAAACGTGTTTTTTCGTCATCAAGTATCGTTTGGTAAAAGGTCGTGTTACTTTATTGCCTTTATGGAATGTTTTAAATCCATTTTGGTTGACTTTTTTAACAAAATTTTTTTTGGGATTGTTTTGAATTATATAGAGGTTTGTACAACATAACAATTTGTATTGTAAACATTGCAGAAAGGCAAAAACTAAAAAAGAAAATACAAAAATATATACAGACGCTCCCCTACTTATGACCATTCGACTTACGATAAACGGTAAATACAAAAATTTTTTAGGGGTGTCGTAAAATCGCTGGACATTGCTGTAAGTTAGATTTTGTATTGTGTGCACCTTTTTCTGAGTACAGGACATTCTTCTAGTGCTTTTTTTCGCCGCTTCCTCTTCCTAGTTTGTGTGTAAACATTCTATGCTTTATCTCCAGTGCGTGAAGAACTTTGACATTCTTATTGTTTAATATCTCGTACATCCATTCAATATGGTTGGTAAAAAGTGTAGAGAAAAGGCAAGCAGTTTCATTTGAAATGAAAGTGGAATATGGAAGCTTGATTCTGTTGAGAAAATGGTTGGAATCGCTTTTTTTCAGCCACTTTTTACCACGAAGGAGAAAGTCGCTGAACTGTTGAAGCTCATCTTCCAAAATAAAGTAAAACCTCCCTTTATCTATCTTTATGGAGCATATTATTTTATGAAATGTTTATTTTTTTAGAACTAAACAATACAGGTTACTTATACAGGCCTTAAACATACTTGTATAAACCGTAAACGTACAAAATATAGCACTGAAGCAACTTACGAACAAATACAACTTACGAACAATTGTAAGTAGGGCAGCATCTGTATTAGTTTATTATCACATGACAGCAAAGTTGTATTAGATGTCAAATAGAAATCTGAATAACAACAGATTGAGAAATACTGAAAAGCTGCGGCCCAATTAAGTAAGAGGAATTATTTGATCTGCAGCTCTTGAAGTATAAAAGCAACATTTAAAAAAAAAAAAAAGATACTCACTCACTTGTCTTCTAAATTTACAAGTGCGAAAATGTATATGGACTTTTTTGGATGAAAAAATATAGTTTAAACTGAAAAAAAGTATGACTCTTTTCAAGAAATATTTAAATTATTGGCCCATTTTTATCTTGATGACTGGACAAGCAATAGGCTTGATACTTACATGCGACCACAGTCTGAGTGCTTGGCAATATTCTTTAAAGTTAAGGCAGCAGTTAGTCTTATATGTTTGGTCACAGGTCCCTCCTTCTCATCCTAGAAATGTAAGACAAGACATGGGAGCTTTTATAGGTAAGAGTTAATACTAAGGTTACAATGAATCAAAATCCAAGTCATTTTTTTTTTTTAAATCTAAAAACTATGAACTTTGCAGTGACACGGAAATTCCAAAATAAGTGATGAGTTCAAACTGATTCTACTGACCGTGAAGTCCCTGAAGACCAGGTTTCGTGAACCTCTGCGGAGGGCCATGAGAGCTGCGCTGGGATGATTGACGATTGCTTTTGGTGCCCGGGCTGCTGGTGCACCACCTGCCACCGGGGGCGTCCTTAAAAAACACACATATTTAAGTCGCGCTTAAATACCTTCTCACTTAATATACATCACATGAAAGCGTTGTACATACTGGGAGGGAGTTGGGTTGGGGCTTTGTGTCTGCTGTTCTTCCAGTTTGAGTCCAGCCAGCAAAGCATCCCTAGAACAGTGCTTATCCTGGAAGAATGGGGAAGGTCAAAAATATTGGTAAAACAAAATTCTTAATTGCAGGGGACCCCACAAAGAAGATAGCTATCATGCAGTTTGAGTTCATATAACAAATCACTGTAGGGTGGACCCACAGGAAATATTTTTTCGCGATTCTTTATTCCCAGTTGTGTGTAATTACAATATTGATATGGATGGGAATGTTATTTTTCTAAGAAATTTTCAATACAGACAATTTAAAATAAAAAACACTCCTCCTTCTGCCCTCTGCCAGCATTAGCAACTGGCATCTCAGACATAATTTAGACTAGATTCTCTTGGCCCGGGGCCAAACCAGCCCGAAATTCGGTCCGGGTTCGGGCTTAAAATGTCAATTATTAAGTCAGGCTGGTCGGGCTTCCTTCTCACTTGCAGCTTGCAATCTGTAGAATTTTCTTTTCTTTTGGGTGCCATTTTGTTCAGTTTCACTTCCGTTCGCTGCACGTCGCCGAAATGCCCACTTCGAGCCAATCTGTTCATTCAGGCGCTGCACTTTCTGTGCACACTTGATTGGAGGGACTTGGCCCCAAGTAAACCACGAGCTGCGTAGTTCAGCTGAAACGCACAACTTGATGCTGAATTACGCACAACCAGAGTAAAGCTTTGTGTTTTCTTTGGCAGCAAATGAAAGCTTCGGGCTTATTTCGGGCTCGTTTATCAAATCAAGTTAACCCGTTGGGTTCGGTCGGGTTCGGGTCTATATACCCGCGCCTAGGGGCGGCACGGGCTGATTTATTTAGGCCCGACCTTACTAATGTGGACATAGACATATATCTAGAAGACATTACCAGCTTCTGATACCGTAGCAGAGCCATTAACGTTATTAAAAAAAAGTTTCCCACCATGGCCACAATCCCTTTGACATGTTGCCCTCTGGTAGGCACTACGGGTCCCTTAGAAACAGGGACAAACAAGCTCAGGGACAGTTTTCTTCCCCAGGTCATCACCACCCTAAACGAGCGGACAAAACTGTACTATACACCTAGTGAATTACATATCTATAACTTGCAAAAGTACTGCTGCTAAATGTTACCATGCACTATTCTTTCTAATTTCACCATTATTTTAACTTAAGACAGTTTTTCTAAGCATACATTTTATTTATTTTCCTTATTTATCCTAAATTTCTTATCTTTGTGCTGTGTCTAATCTCGTTGCATACAATGTTTTACACCGTTGATATCAATGATAATAAACACAATTCTATTCTATATAAATTAGCTGTAGCGTTAGAAAAATTACCACTATGTAATTGTTTAAGAGGAAAACATTTTTCATGTTAGATATTTAAAAACATTTGAAATTATGATGTAATTTTTAAATGATGCAATGATTAAATCTTAGAGAAAATGCACCCTTTGAACGATCCCAAAACTTTATACAAACACACAAAGTTGGAAAAGTTCATACCTGTAGATGTGTGATGAAGGACAGCCTTTGTCGCGGGAAAGGATCACAACCTTCCCACTGACACTGGCCTCCGTAAACATCTTTTCCACCATGCTGGGTTGCGGCATGGTAAAAGACTTGGGATGGAGTATCAAACCACCTAGTGGCGATAATTATAAGAGGTTCAGAAGCACTGCAAAGAAAAGATGGACTAGCGTGTGTATTGCTCATCTCACCGTTTACAGGTCTGCCAAAGACATTTAAAATTCTGTCCAGGTTTCCTACTTTGTTCTGGTGGTGCCGTGATAACTTTCGGCAATGTAGAAGGTTGAGGACTACTGTCTGCTGTTGTAGGCTGCCTCACAGGGGGCGGGGATGGGGTAACACTTGTCTGTGAAAGAAATGCATCCAATTTAACATTAGGGTAGTCAATAGTAACTCATTTGGTAGTATTTTCAAAACTGTTAATCAGTATAAAAACATTCTTCTTAATGTGAGTAAGCTGATCCAAACTTATTTGACATGCTAAAAGGTTTGATGCTCAAGTTAAGTTGCTTCGGGGAGAAACAAAGTTTTATACGGTAATGCCTTATTTTTACTGAACCAAAAAAAAAAACTTCAAACTTACAGGCAAGTTTGAAATGTACGTAAAACAGTTTCCTTCTTCCTTTCCGTTTAGAAAGTACAACATATATCGCACGTATGCTCACAGGAAACCAACCTTTGTTGGGTTTTAAGTAAATCTAGTTCAAGGGATTATTCTAAAGAAGCATTTTTTTTTTGCCTAGGATAGGGATTTTACTCAAGGGTCTTGTACGCCGAGGTGTAACCTACGACAAGCTCTCTTGACAGGGTAAGTTGTTCTCTTGGCTGCTTTGCTGTAGGAGGTTTGTATCAGTTAAAGGCAAACTGTCAGAATTGGCTTCACCTTCTTAACCTCCAAATGAACCCTACTGCCTTTTTATCTGTGCATAAGTGTTTGACATTTTAAATTACTTCAAAACCAAGTTTCTGGATGAAATATGCCGTCATATTCTGTCAAGCCAATCAAGACTGACCTGAGATGGCATTTGATGCTCTTGGACTCACCTTTGAGCCAGCTGCCTGTGTAGGCGAGGAGTTCCTCTGCTGACTGGCACTCTCGATTGCTACTTTGGCTACTGTGCTTGGGTTGGTTCCCGCTGGCACGGCCACCATGGTGGAACTGCTGCCTGCATTGTTAGGGTCGCTGATGGTGATAATCCGGACCCCCATCTTGTTGGGGATTCCAGAGGACGCGGCTTGACAGCCGCGGTCCTCGCCCTCAGCTGGCCTCTTGGTGCCCCGGGCTTCCGAGGCCACTCCGTTGGCAGGGGAGGCGAAAGCGCTTTGGGAGGTTACGTTGGAATTGGGGAGAAGCTGCTGCCTAAGCACAGGCCCAGCGTGGCCGGGCCCTAAAGGTCCGTTTGTCAATTCCGAGGGCGGCCGGGTGATTACAGCCTGAGGTCCATTGGCCAGACGCTCTGCCTGCTGAGCTTTGGCAGTGCCCTGTAAAAGGGGAGGACTGGGAGCTGGGGAACTTGAGCTGTGAGTCTTCTCAGTAAAGCCCACATCCCCGTTCCCCAAGTACTGCTTGGAAGCAACATGATTTGGAATGTTTTTACAAATGGCGCCACTATCACCCCGGTCAACGTCACACACTCCATTGACCAGTGTCTTTTTAGAGTCTGGGTTTCCCTCGACAGCAACGTCAAGGCCGGGTGAGAGGGCCTGCTTCCCGTTAGCGCCAGGATTCTCCACTTCCGGACCATTCGGCGTCCCGGGGCTGTTCCCTGAGTTGTATGGAGGTAGATTTGACTCCATGCACTTCCGCCCGTTAAGCAGCTTAGCGCCTATATCGACATCACCGTTACTGGTCTTTCCGTTGGAAGAGTCTCCGTCTTTCATTGACGAGTTTTCCATCACCTCAATTTTCCTCTCGTGGATGTGCAACCCAGTGGCCTCCTTTGCCTCCTCTTCCTTTTGACAAATTATCTTATCGCCTCTGAGCGAAGCTGGGGGAACTGGAGAAGGCGGTGGAACTATTGGAGCTGGTTGGAGCCCGGTCCCTGCCGACAACGGTGGCGACAGTACACTCGGGGTCACGGTGCCGTGGCTGACGGCAGCAACAGCCGTGGTGGAGGTATTAAAGCCAGTGTTAGGGACCACAGTAAACGTGACTTGCCCAGTCGCCATAGGGGCCTGGATGATGGTGGCAGGACTACTCGAGGAAATGAGCTGTCCAGGCAAGATCTGGACCTGACTAGGGACCAGCTGCAAGTTGAGCTGCTGAGGCTGCGGAGGGGCTACCTGGGGGCTATAGGCTGTCTTGTAGATAACCTGGGAAGTAGTGCTGTTGGGTGGGGCCACCTGTGGCGCAGGAAGGATGAGCTTTCCACCCGGCGTGGTGGGCCCTCGCTTTGGAAGCAGAAGCTGTTTGATCAAGCTGGACTCTGTGGAGGTAGGCTGAGGGGTAGGAGCTTGCTGAAGCATTTGCTGATGCCGCTTTATTGACAGCGCGTGGCTGACTGCTTGATTGGGCTGGATTTGAGGAGTCGGGTGAGACACTGCAAGCGGGCACGGACTGGAAGCAGCTCCAGGCTGCCCTGCTATTTGAATGGACTGGGTGCCGGGGATGGCAGCAGGGTTGGCAAGAACGATTTGGTGTATGGCAGGGGTGTATGCTTTGTTTTGCTGAGGACTGGGACTGACTATTACCACGCTCTGCGCCTGAGGTTGCTGGTTGGCTATAGAGGCTGATGGACCAGCAGACTGGTTTGCCGGTGGTTTGGGGGCAATAGTCTGAAACGCAACTCGGGACCCCATGGAAGTGGATGCTGCTGAATTACTCGATGCCACTTGGATAGAAGAGGTGATTGCAGATGAAGTCACCACAGACTGAGGATCTACATTTGTAGAGGCCTCTTGCTGAATGGCGAGAGATGGCGTTTGAGCTATAGACCCATGCTGGGAAATGGGGGGGCAGACACCTTGCACTCTGGCGGTGAGGATATGGCCCTGGGGTACCTGCTGGAAAAGTGTGACTGGTGTCCCAGTTGGGAGCAGAGGGGAGGGCTGCTGAACTCCAGGCTGAACAGCAGGGTTTGGGGGGCTGTGGTTCTGTGAGGCTGGAGCAGACGTTGGAATTTGAACTACTGGACCAGTCCGGACTTGCTGCTGCACCACTGCCTGAGCATTTGCATGAGGGGTTATAGGGTGTTTGGAAGTGGGTGGCGGGTTTGCATTGAGAGTCTCCTTTGTACTGTTGGACACGGAAGGACTTTCGCCGCCTTCACTCAAGCATTGTGGCATGGCCAACTGTGGTGGATTACCAGTTATACCTTTACCACACAAAACACACAAGTAATTAATTTGACTCATTTGGCTTCCTAACATTTAAAAAAGACAAAAATGTTTATTGGGGATGTTAAAACTGATATTCTTGGGGAACACAATTTTACAATTCTACCTGAAGGTGGAGGCTGGCAGTCCACTGGGGCTTCAGTTCGAACATTAGGAGAGGGAGTTGCTCCTGCTGCCTGTTGTTGAGGCTGCTGGTAGTACAGTTGAATCGGTAGCGGTATGGGTCGCCGCCTTATCCCCACAAGGAGGATGTGAGCAGGGCCGTTGGCTTTGGTCTCCTCCTGACGCCGCATCGTATGATTTGGAAACACTGTCCTGTCACGTGTCATAAAACAGCAACAATGTTTAACAGTCCTAGGAGGTGCTACTATTTAAAAATCAGTTGCTCCCAGTTTAATTACAAAGCAAATAATTCATCTGACCTCTGTTTGCCGATTTAGTTATTTTTAATATGTTTCTAAAAACCATGCAGACAATTTGGATTTGTCATTTATTAAATGAGGGCTAAAACATTTCTATGTATAAACTTTGAGAAAATGAAAAAGGACTAACCGTAGACATTTGAGGAAGCCAGTGGCGTTCAAGATGCTGCTTCGTCCCATTTTGCTGCACGTTGAAAGGTACTCAGAATACATATCCGACCGGGAAATTGAGCCCTCAGTGTTTGTCTCAAAATGTGCATTTAGCCTATTGAGAAAGAGCCCGGAGTATTGTTAATATTTTGCTGTACCAGAAACATGTAATCACACTGAAACATGTGGGTAAACGTATGCTATTTATTATACAGTGCAATAATTCTAAAGGTCCCTCACCATTGCAATGTGAATTTTTCTCCATCAAGTTCAACTATGCCAGGTGGAGGGTGTGTGGACTGAACTGGGGCCCGTGTTGCTGAAGTGCATACAAAAAGTACACATTAAATATAATACCTATTCACAAAATGTCACCTTATTTTAATGTAGGTAACATCCAAAATAAATCCCACAATACAAATGTATCTTTAGTCTGGTCACCCTTTTAAATTGCGTTATAATTTTTTCTATAAGATGAAATGTAACGGACATGAATTGCTTTGTTATAAAAACCTGATTGCATGACATCATTAATGTGAAACGTTTTGATTGTCAGGGAGATGGGACCAAAATCATCATTAGCTTTTCCTGTTAGTCCCATTTTCATTCCGTTCTGTCAATTGTTTATCAAGGCTATTGGTTTTAAATGCATTATAACCTTGTATCTGATGATCAGTGAAAAATATAAAAATGTCAATCCATCAATCAAGAAAAAAATCAGGTGCTGGAATAAAAATGAGTTTCAACACGGAGACAGAATTACTTTCTAATTTCCAGAACTTTAAAACGGATGCAAACTTTTTATTACCATACAACAAAATATCATTTTCATGCCAACATTTAGACTTTATGAGCAACAATAAAATAAACAAGCTATAATTTTATTTTATTCAACTTTTGAGAGTCAGTTTATGTGTAAAGGACACTCACTTGATGCTTGCGCCCCCTGCGCGGTTGCCGGTACCTGCTCGACCAGCTGCGGCCGAACCTCTGTTGCCTGTTCGGCATTGGCCTGATGCTCGATTAAACGCACTGCCGTCAAAGCATCTGGTCCAAACGTATGAAGGTCGACAGAAACTAACCTTACAAGCAGGTCTGAGCGAGAAAGGAAAATTGCAACAATTTCAACAAAAAAATAGCAAAGAGCAGCAGCAACAACAAAGTCAATTTAGCAGGTCAGGCAGGGTTAAAGGTTTATGGCACCTTTGTTATTTTTAGCGTGAACTGGAGTAGGTGTCAACATATCAGAGAGCTCAAACGAGTAACAATTTTTTTTATCAATAGCTAAATAAAACATACACCCTGTTCATTTAACTTTAAGTTACAAAGACTATGTCTCGCTTTTATAAATATTAAAATCGTCCACATTCTTCATATAAACTAAAATTTAATGAAGATCAAAAAGCCAGACAAAAAGACAATTATTGTAGTTGAGGCACTTCCTCTTGAAATAGCTCACCACAACATTATTATTTTGGCTCTCAAAATGATCATTTCAAAATGGAAACCTCTTGGAGAGGTGAAAAGAAATGCATGTGAATTTGCAATACTTCCACATTCTTAAAAAAATTGTATGTTTTATCAATGACAACTTAGACAAATGTATTTCTAAATATTTCAATATGTTTTGAAATATAAGGCGGCAAGACATTTCACATGAACCAGTGTGAAAAATGAGATCTCTATATAGTTTGGTGCCTACCTATGCTACGATCAACAGAGGCAATCTTGCTGCAGGGAACTTCTCCAAGCTGTGCCAACAGGTAGAGCACCTCCAAAGAGGCCATGAGGAGCATGAGGTCAGGCAGGGTGAGAAGCAGTGTGACCTCCCTGTACGAATCCTGGTCCACATACTCACAGATGAGTACACCGTTGTCCTCTGCTTTGCTCAGGTTGCCCAAGATTTCCATAGCTAGATTAGAAGACAAAAAAAAATCAATTGAAGATGTTTGGGATTGCTGTGGTTATTAAAGATTTAAACCAATGAATGAGTAGCTGCACCTCTCATTTTAAGGAACCTGTCTCTTGACATTAAGCATTTGGTGATAGTGTGAAAGATTAGATGGGTCATCCGAAAGTCAACTGGATCTAACTGGAGCTGGAGGGAAAACATAAATTATCTCAACAATAGCCAGTGAGGAAGTCACAGGTAACTTATTTGTTCATGTAAATCAAATCAGTTAATACAATAGAAAGCATGACTAAATATCATAGTTTAAAAAGTCAAATGTTTTCCATAAAGCAACCATTTAATTAGCATTCATTGGCACTATGGGTTGTCTGGAAGAAATAATCAGCAAGCTTACATGTGTCTGATGTGTGCAAAAATTGCCTCTCGAGACACTTGCAAAAAGTCTTAATGACCGCATGCGGGACTCTTTGCATATATCTTTCACAAATACCACTTTGATAGGGAGTTCTTTCCCAGCGTAACAGTAAATTAGAATATCCTTCACAAACAAAAATGTAGAACAAATGGTCTCAGAATATTAGTCCGAGACACGTGGGTTTCATATTGTCTGCAGGATAAATCTGACAACAGAGATAGGTTGAGTATTTGTTCTTCAAAGTCAAAAAACTGCATGGGTTTTCTTAGTTTCCTCATTATAGCAATAGGGATTAATACATTGCTAGGGATTTAGTGAATACCAATTTTATTTTCATTTCCTACAAGAAAACTGCAACATTTTATTATCACGCCAATGTTGCCAATGCATATTTTCATACAGACACAGGGTTGTTTTCTTTGTTACCACAAATATCCTACTTAAAGTGATGTATCCCTTTACTTAAACCCGTAAACAGATTGCAAATCAAGATCCCTTTCCTGCCAGGCAGCAGAAAAAACTAAATCTGCATGTCTCTCACCTCAGCGGCCACGTTGCCTAACGTATCGAGCCCGAGTTGTCGGAGTGAGATGAGGTTGCAGTGTGCACAAAGCAAAAGGAAGCGCAGGCACGTTCGGTTGGCCGCCAGCAGCTTGACGTTGGCCTCCTCAAAGGAGAGGTTTCGTAAGATGACTGCTACCTGCAGCACCCGCTGTGCCTCTGTGTCACTGATTCCTTGATTTCGCGGCGGGTGGAACAGGCTCTGCCAACGTTCTGCAACTGATGTCAGAGCTGCAACAACAAATTGATAAAAATCGATGATGAAAAGCATTGCCAAATTAGTTCATCGGTTTGTTGTCTTGCACGATTTATACGTCACTCAACATGTCGCGGAGTCAGTGACGTCACACACGAGGCGGCGAGCATTATAGAATGTGCGAACTAAGGCGCTACTTTCAAAGGCCATGGTAAATTCACCTCATGAAACATGACGGACACGGAGAAAACAGTTCACTTCTTAAAACAAAAGAATGCGTCACTTGCAAGCTTTGCAAACGTGATATGGCACGGGATCACCACGATGGTGAAGCAGCAATCAAAACATGGAGTCACCGACATGGATGAAGGGAGCTCGTTAGCAGTGTGCGTGTAAGGGAGATAGTTTGTATTTGAGTTAAAACCTAAACTGTGTTTAATTGTGCCATATAAAAGACATCCACTTTGAGAATCAAGTTAAATTCTTTGGGGCTAAGTCTAAGTGATTAAGGGAGAAAATGTAACGTTAATCGCTGGTCGCTCGAGTAATGTTAGCATTTGATTGTTAGGTTATTATTGACTGTGTGTGTGCGCCGTTGTGTGAGCATTGTCATATATTTGTATACAATCTATACATTATATATATTGTGTATAGAGCACGGTCACGTAAATGTACCTTACAGGCACCTGTACCAGTCAGCATTAAAGGAAGTGCCGTAAGGCCTATAGAAGTTGGATTATGACACGAATGCAGAAGGTGTCAAAAGAAGAATCACTTTGCCAGAATGTGCAAATCACAGAGCCAGTCAGGCTCATGGAGGCAACATGACCCGGAAGAGGATAAATGCATTAGAGCAAAGTGAAAAGAAGATATGTTCATTGGTACACTTAGAGTGGAGTATGAAAAACACATAAGTGTTATGAAGTCTGCAGGTTTGGAAAACAAGGAAGAAACCTGGACTGAAAACATGAAGATTAATTCCAAAAATGTGACTTTTAAGATGGAAACTGGAGCAGACTGCAATGCAATGTCCGTTAATACTTATATTGTACCAGATGTCAGAGGCAGGATCGATCCCAGTAAGAGCAAGCTGGTTGCGTTCTTTGGTCAGAAAATAACACCACTGGGCAAAAGTGCTCTGGGCATGTGAATATAAAGGGAAAAAGCACCGAATTGAGTTTGAAATTACACACAAAGGTGTACCATCAATACTGGTAGGGGAAAATTGTGTGAAATCAGGCCTACTTAAGAGAGTGCATATAGTAAAGATTGAGGATGATATCCTTAAAGATTATAAAGATTTGTTATCATGGACTGGGTTGCATTCCTGGTCAGCACCATATTCAAATTGACCACACTGTCCGACCTGTTGTGCATGATGCCAGGAGGGTTCCTGTGGTGCTGACAGGGTTGTGGAGGAATTACGGTGCATGAATAAGATGGGTGTGATCAGAAGGCAAAGAGAGCCAACAGAGTGGGTCAATAGTATGGTCACTGTAGTAACACCTAAGAGAATGTGTCTGCATGGACCAAAAAGACTTTAATGAAGCTATTAAAATGGGAACACTACCCATTACTTACTGTATTGGAATTAGTTTCTAGTATGCCAACTGCAAAGTACTTCTCTGTGCTGGATGCTAATAAAGGATTTTGGCAAGGTAAACTGAACAAGGAGAGCTCAAAGCCCTGCACCTTTGACACCCCCCATCTGCAGATATAGGTTACCGCGGTTGCCGTCTGGAGACTCTTCAGCTCACGAGGTGTTCCAGAAGCCATAGCTCAAATGATTGAGGGTCTGGAAGGTTTAAATATTATCAATGACTTCATTGTCTGGGGAGACTATATAGAAGAGGGTGATCAAAGGCTAAAGTTGTTACTACAGAGAGCGCAAGAGAACAACTGCAAGATCAGGACAAGTGAAATAAATACATTGGACACAAGCTCAGTGCCAGTGGCCTAAAACCAGATGAGGAAAAAGAGCAGTAACACAGCTACCATCACCACCAAACAAGCAGGAATTAATGCGGTACAATGGCATGATCCAGTATCTTGCAAGGTTTATTCCAAATTCGGCAGAAATAAGTGCTCCTTTATGGCTGCTTGAAGGAGACAGAATTTGACATTGGGAGGAGGCACAAAAGAAAAGTTTTGAAAAAAATAAGGAGTTGGTCACCCATGCACAGACTCTGAAGTTCTATGTTGACAAATCACGTAACTAACAGTAGATGCTGATAACGGACCGCAATATGCCAGTGCCGAGTTCAAAGACTTTGCTAACCGGTGGGAATTCAGACATCTCCCTTCCAGTCCTGGACATGCACAATCCAATTGACAAGCAGAGAGGACCTAACAAACAGTGAAGCATTTTTGGAAGAAAGCAAAGGATGATTGTGGTAACCTACAGTTCCCTTTTGAAATATCACAATACACCACTGGAGATGTTAGGACTGTCACCTGCCCAGCTGTTAATGGGAAGGCGGCTAAATCTACTCAAATCAACAACACTGCTTACACCGAAAGATTTGGAACAACTGTACACCCAGCTGAGAGAAAAGCAACAAAAACAAAACCTGTACCTTTACCATTGAACAAAAATCTTGCCCGATTTGCGGGGAGATATGGCCAGAATGCAAAAAGGAGAGACCTGGAGACCAGCTGTAGTCCTGCTCCAAAATGAGCAGCCAATACCATTTGTTATTCCTACAGCTGATAGGGCACAGTTCAGGAAAAACAGAAAACATTTAGGGAAAACAAGTGAGGAGACCTTTCCTCACAATACAGATTTGGACATGGACTCAGAGACAAGATTGTGACGCAAGTATGAGACATAAAAATGAAACATTAGCAGGTTCACCAGCGGGCAATCATTAGTTCTAGACCACTCCCAAATACCTGGCGAGCATTCTGAACAACATTATCATACAAGGTCTGGAAGACAGAGTAAACCACCCATATGATTTGGATCTTGACTATATGAAAGGACAATTAACTTATGTGTCATGAAACTCGTCTGCACTGAATGGTGACTATTGCCTATTATATTTCTTGTGGACATAATGTGAAAAAGAAAAAAGGTACAGCAAGAAAATAAAAAAAAAAATGAGGCGATGTCATATATTTGCATATGATTTATATAAGTATTGTATATTGAGCACGGTCGCATGATTGTACATTACAGGCACCCGTACTTGTCAGTGTTAAAGGAAGGGCCGCAAGGCCTATAGAGGATGGATTATGACATGAACGCGGTCTGTTCAAACATTGCCCTGCCAGTAAAAAAAATCCTGAGACAAGACAAAGTTGTACACCTCATCGAGATACTACAAGCGCGATACTTTTTATTTCAGTTAAATAAATAAAATGAATTTTATTTGAGCACAGCACCAAAAAATTGTACCAGCCACTAAGAAAAGGTAACAACTATTTGCACCAAACACACACACACACAAAAAGAAAACCAGCTATACTGAAGCTGAGGATTTCAAATGTCCACCCTTATTACACTTATAATCTTTTATTGTGCTTTATAAAAATGCCCAACTTGCACACAATGGTACTAAACAAGTTTAAGATTAAGCATCAAGTTTTACTTTTCTGGCAGTCTGAGTGACTATTGGTTTCTTATAAATTGTGCCATAGTACACTCATACTATGCTTTATCATCTCATTAGAAAACAGCAAACGGTTACAAGGTACATAATGAGAATCAGACATCATGCACACAGCAAGCAAGCAGCTGTCATCACTGAGAGCATCCTCAAGATCATCATTGACATGCTCACATTTTTGCATTGTAATGCAAATTTCTCAAAGAAGATTAAGTGAGTGAGTTAGTGAGCAAGGGTGACAGTTACTTTTTGCTTGTAATCTTGGAAATTATATTACAGTGTTTTCACATTTGTATTTATTTCTTGTTCTTGTCCTGCTCAGGTCTCTTTAAACAACCAAAATACATATTTTTTGGCACTTTCAAAAGACTAACATAAATTTGCAGGTGTATACCGTTGATATGTACGTATTTTTGTTCATTGTCAAATTATTTGACAAACACTTAGAATGTTAATGTTGATGCGTGTCACTGGGTTTTCACATTTGCAATGATTTCTTGTTCCAAAAGCTCATGTCCTTTAAACAACAAAGATGCCTTTTTTAAACTTTAATCAAAAATTTACATATTTGCAGGTGTATAGCATACATTTATAGGCATTTTGTTTGATATTTGACACTTATTTCTTTATGGTTTAATATTGTAAAATGTTCCTACTTACAAACTAGATAGGTCCCGGATCATCTTTCATAAGTTGAATTTGTTCGTTAGTTGCTTCAGTACAATATTTTGTATGATTAAGGTTTGTATAGGTAACCTGTATTGTTTTGTACTAAAAAAATTAACATTTCATAAAATATGAAATGAAATGATCTGCATTTATATAGCGCTTTTCAAGTCAATGACTTCCCAAAGCGCTTTACAATGTGCTCCACATTTCCCAATAGCGGCCTTGCAGCCATGTAAGGCGCTAACCTGCTTATTGGGGGTATTAGGGGTTCAGTGTCTTACCCAAGGACATTTCGACATGTAACACGGACGAGCCGGGATTCGAACTGAGATCCCTTGATCCCAAGACGAGCGCTCTACCTCCTGAGCTACTGCCGCCCACAAATAATAATAATAAAAGTAATATGCTCTATCAAGTCAAATAAAGTTAAATGTGACTTACTTTTGGAAGCTAAGCTTTCACTTCAAAAGAAATGGCTCGCCTCTTCTCTTTTCCACTTCACACCAACCACATTGAATGGATGCACGAGATATTAAACAACAAAAATGTCAAAGTTCATAGCGTGCTGGACATACAGTATAGAAAGTTTACACACAAACTTGGAAGAGGATTTATTCTCTTCCAGGTGGATGGTGGGGACGTCTCACAGCGCCACACGCCGGTAGCGGCAAAAAGAAGCAATACAGTGATGTCCTGTACTCGGAAAAAGGAGTACACAATACAAAATCTAACCTACAGCAATTTCCAGATATTTTTGGACATCCCGAAAAAATGTTTGTATCTACCGTTTAGCGTAAGTCAAATGGTCGTGGGTAGGGGAGCGTCTGTAATGTGTTTTTTAAAATCGGATTCATCGATTATTAGAAAAAAAATATTTGCAGATGAATCGATTATTAAAATAATTGCTAGTTGCAGCTCTAACTGATGTGCCATCTGAAGTAAGATACAAGAAAGATCCCTACCGACAAAGGTGTTTAAGGAATTCAAATCCATGGATTTGCATTGAAGATGAGTAGACTTCTAAACCAGGGTGCACAATAAGGCGATCGCGATCTACCAGTCAATGGCGACGACAACGTGAGTAGATAGTGAGGCAATGGCGGACTTTACGTTCATTTTTTTGGAATAAAAGTTTATTAAGTGACTATTAATTAAGCCTAAACTCGATGCATTGTTTTCCTCCTAAGAACAATATGGCTGCCGTGTGACTACAGCCCTGAAGCAACGCAAGAACAACACGGGACCCCTGTCTACTTCCAGGCACTCTCTTCCAAAATAATCATCAGCTTATTATCTGATCACCATAAAATATGTCACTTGATTGACAGACAGGTCAGTAAGTCTGACATCTGACCATTTCTGAGGCTTGGGTCACCACTCACCACGCATGTGCATACAACAGTTAACGAGCAGTGTATGTTACAAAAGAAAGCGTTGTGCGCAAAATGCTCGACATGAACAAGATAATGGATTTGTTAACAAAGATTTCCTGTTCCATTTATGCAAGATCTCTTCAAAGAGCTATTTTTTTAGGTAAAAGGATGATTCCAAACACTCGTAGCTGTTGCTACACACTGACATGAGATGGTTGAGCAGACGGAAATTAAAAATACAAGGATCCCTAGTTTTATGGAGTCTAAACATGCAAAATGCAACCAATTAAATGACATTCAGTGGCTGCTCGACTCAGCATTTATAACAGATCTGACTAAAATGCTGAATGGTCTTAACACAGAGCTGCAAGGGAAACACAATAATGTGATCAGTTTGATCAGCTCAGTAAATTGTTTCAAAAGAAAAATGTAAGCTGCAGCGTAGTGATATGGAGAACATATTGACATGGCCATTTCTTAAGTAGCTCACATGCTGAAAAAGTTTGGGCACCCCTACTCCAAACAAATAAAGGACACAAATGCAACAAGTTTGAAGCATTTCATTGTCATAGAGCAGGGGTTTACAACCTTCTTCAAGCTAAACTTTAGCTGCTAAAGGGCACACAGTTTGAGATGCATTTCTAAAATTACAACTTATCATAGTATTACTATATTGTTCATGTGTTATCACCAGGTTAATAATTGAAAGTAGGAATGAATGCTCAGTCAACCACACACAAAAAAAATAATTCTACTAGAAAATCAAAAAGCCCCAGCATTGGTGAGCTATTTTCAGAACAGTTCTGCGGGCACCTCAGCCGTCTTTAGGGGGCACCCTGGTGCCCGCGGGTATCACGTTGGAGAACCCTGTCATAGAGAAACCTCAAGCCAACAACTGGACAGACATTGGATAAATGCCTGTTTAGCTGATATATAGATGATTTAGCCTTTTCTTTTTATTATTGTGTAATATACTGTATAGTATTCTTGCTTTTACCTTGTACTGTGCTACTCTTGTCCCAGATCAGCTCTCTCACTTCAGCATCCTGTACCACCTCCTTCCAAAACTGAGAGCAAACAGAAAAAAAAACATTATGTACGCATAAACACCACATTAATAAACCAAAAGTAAACCATTTGTAACCAACGATGCATCTCTGCAAAATCATGTTGCCTTGTTTTATTATGTGACTTTATTTTGTTTGAAGTGGAAAAAGGGGAAAAATTACCCTGATGAAATCCCGGGAGGTTTTTGTCTTCCAGTCGGATCCAAACACCCCAGAGAAGCTGCCTAGTGCTAAATATATATATATATATATATATATATATATATATATATATATATATATATATATATACATGTAAATATATTATATTAAAAAAAAGCATTTCTTAACACTGCTTTGAAAAGTTTCAATGTAAATAGATGTTTGACGTCAACGTACAGTCATCAAAGACACCGGTATGGGCCAGCAGCAATGTGACCAATTTGGGATCCTTGTCCAGCTGCATGGCATGCTTGCTCTCATTGGAAAGCAAAGTGCAAACGTTGACAGCAAAGTCCACTTCGTTGGGCAAGCCAGACAGAAGAGAGAGCACCAGTTTGTTGTAGTCGCAAGGAGGAATGAAATCAGTCGACAGCCCGTAGCTCTGACGTAGATAGTCTGAAGAGAAAGGGATACGTTTCATGTTTTTAAAATGAAATTGGTCATACCCAAAAAAACTAACTCCCAAGGTTTGATACAGCTTTTCAAAACATATAGCACTCAAATTCAATGTATTGTAGGGAGAACAGTGTATAAACAATGTACAACTTGTGCCCTTGACACCCTTAGTCATCCTCTGATTTATTTTTTTTCTTTTCAAGATAATGATACCCTTTAGCAACTACGAAAAATAAGATTTCAACCTTGTTCACAGGTTGTTGCCATTGTAAACCAAGACAACAGCTTCTTTATGGTGCAGAAGAGATCTAAAGGATTCAATCTCGTCTGCTGGAGGCTTTGTCCATTTACATATAAATATCAAGAAGGGGAGATTTTATCAGCATTATTAACAATCAGCCTTAGCTTCAAATGAAGTCTTGTTTTTTTGCACAAAAGAAAACCTGTTAGGGATGTTAATCACGACTAATAACATTTCTTAATAGGGGCGAATCCAGCTGTTTTCATCAGAGAACCTTTCAACAACAACAACTGCTCAATTCAATTTATGGGAGATACTGTTCGACCCCTGCACCTACATTAAAACGGAACAAAAGAGTGACTGTAAGACAAGACAAAGGACTACTCGGCAAATTGCTGCAGGGCTATGACTAAAATAAATATCCTATGGCACAATTCACTTTAATGTACGGGGAGGAAAAAAAAAAAAAAAAAAAAAAAAGTAATAGTTATAATGCCACAATACCCCAGTAAATATTTGGTCACACATCACTACACTCACGAATGTAAGGGGACCACAGTCGTGTGTTATCAATGAACATAATAGCTGCAAAAGAATGTCTTTGGTGAGCTACCCTGGCTATATTTTTCAGGTATCTTGTTTCAGACTGATATTGATTGTCTATGATGGGTAGATTTTTAAATGATCAGCATATCTTGAACCCCAAGAGTTAAAGCCTTCCAATGATATGCGGTATGACGTATTTCAGTTACTGGTGACATCATACAGAAATCGTGTCTGTACAAATCTGAGACACATATTTGCTTAAGGGCTTAATAATGTTTGACTGACATATCCGACTGTTTTGTTGATGTTCCTACTGTAGAACCTTATAGTTGGGTGTGCCTTCTGTATGGAAATATGAAAAAATGTTAAATGATCTGCATTTATATAGCGCTTTTCAAGTCAATGAAGACTTCCCAATGTGCTTCACACTTACCCACACCCACATCTTTTTGTCCAACTTCTGTCATATCCATCAGAACTTCTTAGCGGGACCCGACGTACTGGATTTTTTTGTTTCCGTTTATTAAGGGATAGCAGTTTAAACTCCAACCAATAAAGCGAAAAAAAACCAAACACAATTTTCTCTGATGTGCTTTTATCCAGAGGATATTTCTTTTTGCACTTTTGAAACAATGATTATCAATGGTATTTGCACAAGCAACTTCAAAAAAACACAAGCATCTCATGCCCGATACAGATCACTGAGCCCCTTTGGAGTGATGTAAAACTAATCACATCAGTATTAGAATTAACAGGTTTTTTTAAGTCTGCTCAGACACAAACACCGCTTATAACCCATCTCCCATTGAAAAAAAATAATAAGCCCAGTGATGGACGTTAAGCACGACTGAGCTCACTAAGCATCGGGCGAAATCCCAATGAAGCGTGCGTTAGCCTACCTGATACAACATGCTGCTGATAGTTGTAGGAAGTGGGAAAGGCGCCAACGGGAAGAAAAGTTTTGGTGTTTCCTGGCTGCGCTTCGTCGTCATCTTCCCCGAAGTGGTGGACTCGCTCATACTTTTCCAAGTATCTGCAAAAAAACAGCAGTGGTGGGTCAGATTATATGCTGCCGTTTTAAAAGCCAAAGTGTCACGCTTGATGCCCAGGAAGAAAAAGTCATGATTGACACAGTTTTGTGGGTAACATTAGAAGGTTTTAGGATGGAAATTAAACATTAAGTATGGGAAGAAAATAACTCTTCCCAATCCCCCCTCCCCCTCTCCAGGAAGCAGAGAAAGTTAAAGACACAAGACCAAACTGTCAGATCACAGCAAAAAAGATCAAGACCAAGCTCATCAAGTGGACTTCCACATATTGCATTGTTTTTATTATAAAATGTCTAAATGTTATTTCAAGGGTATTTTGGCATGTCTTTTTCACAAATCCAAGCAATAAATTACTGTATATTCCGAACAATATGAGACACCCAAATCCCTCAAATGGAACAGAAAGTTTAACGTGCCCCTTATAATCTGGTGGGCCTTGTAGTGCAGAAAATCTGGTAATGCGTATCAGCTCACCTAAAAGATGTGTTATACAAAACATTCTGGCAAGATGTTTTCATTAGGTTTATCTTTAATTTTAAGTTGATACGTCATCAATGCACTGAGTGTACGATTGACTACTTCACAAAATCCAACTCAACTTTTGTTGAGGTAACATTAAATAAAATACAAATTTGATAGATAAATGAATACAATATACAAATGTCAAAACATTACTCCTACATAGTAACCAAAATGTAGTGTTCCACACACGATTCACAGCCCCTGTGATTCCAAAATTGCATTCAATTACATTGCAACATCAATTTCAATTACATTTTCTGTTGAATTCAAGACACTTGTTTCAATTAGAATCTGTAAAGGCAAGCAATGCAAACCCTAAAACATTTGCAAGGAACTTGGCAATTCCTTTTCTGACAACAGCCACACTATACTGACATGCTCAGGAAAACACACACAATACCTTTGTGGTGAGAGCGGGCCGTGAGTCACTGACTGGGCGAGCCACTGGCTGTTACTAACTAAGCCCCCCACTTGTTCATCGTGGACGAGGTAATCCCGTTTGCATGCTCGCTTGACTATAAATACACCGTGTTGGCCGCTTGTAAAAGGAAGGAGGGAGCGATCAAGGAGAACAGGAGAGATCCTGAATGAGGCGTCATCAACCGCTGCCTGACCCAAAGCAGATAATGACTACAGATGGGTGGCAGTCATTTTTAAGCACGGGGGTCTATACCACTTGTGCTATATGAATGCCTTTATGAAAAGAGAGAATATACAGCCTTTCCCATACCACAAAGTCTTCGACAGGCCTCCAGGGTCGAATTGCTCCCGTCAGGGTGTCAACTTGTATCATTAAGAAGACAATATTTTGAAATGCATATAAATAGGAAGTTAATCCAAATAAGATATTTAATTTAAAAAAAGATCACAAACGCCATGGGGTGTGTTTGCTTGCATGGTTTTTGTGCTCTCATTTGCTTTTGGTTGATTGGATAATAAGCGTATTTTCGTGTTGGTCGCTGCACTTATTTTTTTGCTGAGCAGGGGGAGTAGCATATTGGCACAGGAATGGATCAAGACAAAGGATAAAAAAAACCTAAGCAGGAAAATAATATAATTTAGACTAATTTATATTAATACTTCTAAAGCAGAGTGTTTCTAAATGCTAATGCTCAGAAGAGACTGATAATATTATTGCTTTTGTTTTACACGTTTTGGTTTATTTTTTTGCGTGTTTTTCAAAAGTTCTGTGCTGTTTCAGCCTACACTGGTTAAAAGTTGAATTGTAAAGAGTAAAGTTCTTGTATTTTAAAGCACTGAAGAGGTAATGTTTTAAATGTTTATTTTTTTGGGGTAGTTTGTTTTTAAGAGATTTTGTGTTGCTCGACTCTAAAACTTATACTGGTGAGCTGATCTGTTAACTCACTAATACGATATCTTAAAATACAGTAATCCCTCGGTTATCGCGGTTAATGAGGACCAAAACCACCCGCGAAAAGTGAAAATCTGCGAAGTAGCGACGCCCCCTCAAAAATGCTAAAAAAAAATTTTAAAGTTTTTTTTTTAATTAATTATTTTATTTTGCTGTTATTATTTTTTAGACCCGGTTAATGGGGACCAAAACCACCCGCGAAAAGTGAAAATCTGCGAAGTAGCGAAGCCCCTTCAAAAATGCTAAATAAATAAATAAGCAAAATAAATTATTTTATTTTATTATTATTATTTTTTTAGACCCGCGAAGCTCTGAAACCGCGAACGTGGAATCAGTCTCAGCATCAGAACAACACTAACTATTTTAAGAGTAATTAGATAACATGCGGGCAGCACGGCAGTGCAGTGGTTAGCGCGTGTGCGGTACAGTTCTGAGGTCATGAGACCGAACCTCATGTGTGGAGTTTGCATGTTCGGCCCGTGCTTGCGTCGGTTTCCTCCGGACACTCCGGTTTCCTCCCACATTCCAAAAACATGCATGTCGGGTTAATTGGCCGGTCCAAATTGTCCCTAGGTGTGGATGAGCGAGTGAATTGTCTGTCTCTGTGTGCCCTGCGGCTGGCTGGCAACCAGTTCAGGGTGTCCCCTGCCCGAGGATGGCTGGGATGGGCTCCAGCACCTCCGCAACCCTACTGAGGATAAGCGGTGCAGCTAATGGATGGATAAACAACATGCAGATCTTTTTCTCACATTAAACTCCAGTCTCGTTTACCATGCTTTGTGGGCAATACTTGTTGGCTGTGTCATTGTCTTTCATAACTAGTGAATTTATGATTCAATAGAATACAAGCACAGACATCATCTAGCTAGCAACTTACATTTAAAATGTACAAAATCTAAAGAAGTAGGAACAGTAACCTTTAACGTGTCCATAAAACCGAGTATTTTCTTTGAGCTCTTCACTATAAAGAGATGTTTCAGCATATAAACATACCAATTTTGATTTTTTTCTGTGAATAATGCTGTAGCATTAATATAAAATGCCTACCATATGACACTAAAATTGGGATTTTTATGAAGGAACAGAAATTGATCTAAAAATGGTGGCATGGACTGGTGCAGCGGCTCATGCGTCTCCAGTAAAAAAAAAAAAAGGCCTCTAAAACAAGGACAATCGGGCTCAGAGACAGATTCTTCCCCAGTACCATCACCACGGTAAACAAGCACAGACGGTTACAAAAAAATCTTGCTTTCATATAAATTATTATTAATATTTTATTTATTTAGTCTAATATTTTGCATAATGATGCTGCCAATATTATTGCACTACTGATGCACTTCCAACTTAAGGCCAGTCTACATGCAATACCATGTAAATGGTATCCTAATATTTTTCATCTAATTTCTTTTTCAATTTTTTATTACATTTTATCCTGAAGTGCCACATCTAATTTTGTTATCAACAATGTCCACTACATTGTTTTTTATGACAATAAAGTCAATTTTACTTCTAAATATAATCTTGTGAATCTTATAAAAAATGAGGCAAACACTGGCACAAATATATTCTGTAAAAAGTATTGTAATAAAAATAAACATTCTGCCCCCAAAGATTCTCGTAAATACTAAATAAAACCTTCATGTTCCTTCTGATTGTCCCCAAAGTTGTCAAAGATGTGTGCCCAACACTTTCATCAGAGTGATGTAATAACCACAAAACCATTCCCAAAAATGTAAACCTTCTCATAATTGCCACTGCTTAACGTACAGGCAACATAGATCACAATTCAGTAGCAGTTTTGCCAGACTGGGGTAGGCTAACTAAATTTTATGCTTCTAATTTGAAAACATGAGCTTCAAAATTCTTTGCTAGATCACAAATGAAACCCAACGAAAAGAAGATCATATCACCTAGATTGAGTGAGAGATTTGAACATATTCAGTTCTACGATTTATAGCCCAACTTCTAAAAAAGTATCCCTTGAGCCCGATGGATGCAGATCATTATCATGAAGATGCAAACGGAAACGGCTGATGAACATAATAGCAGAAGTATGTCTGGCTTTTTAGGATAAACACATTTCCTTGTTTCTCACTGAAACTGATGTAAATGTCACCACATTGTTTTCCCTGAGAAAAAAATGGTAAGGAATGACAAGTAAAAACTACACATTCAACTTTAATTGACAAAAACAAACAGATTGACCTCCCTCTTACTCCCAGTGTGTTTGAGTCCACTGCCACCTGCTGGATGTGAATGAAGACAAGTCTTAATATGCTTTTAGGGTCTTAATGAATAAACCTAGGATGAGTTTCAGTACCACTTTGAATTGTATAGGAATGACACAACTGAGTAAGAATGTAAAGACAAACTTGACACAACCAAAATCACGAATGATTAAAACACTGATTTAAGTGGTCTGAATGCAGATCTTGCAGCGTCCCTGATAATGTAGGACAGGTACATACACATGCAGAGGTCAGCGCACAAGACGGCGCAGTAGTACCCACTCAAACATCTGCAACTAAGTGAGAAAGTCTCACACACCCATTGAAAAATATTTTGCTGAGAATTAAGTGAGGGGTGGGGGGTAGGGGGGGGGTTAGTAATATTTAGGTTTCCTTCCATTCGAGCCCAGAGTGCAAGTTGTCAAGTGCTGACAATTACGTTTCTAGAAAAATCATGCTTTTATCTTGTCAAGTCGGACTTCAACGCAACAGATTGCTGACCTTCTCCTTTACAATATAACCGTTGGGACGATAGCAGTATTAAATTTATTGTTATTGTTTATTAAAAGCCCACTGACAAAAGCCTTTGACGATGATTAGTGCATTTAGCCATGGCAACAAAGAAGTAACCCAAGCTTTTCTCAAGGCAGCTCTGTCAATTTTCAAAGAGGGGAAAACGAGAGATAGAGCAGTCGATGGCAAAAAACATGCAAGTTGTGCGTGATGGATAGATTAAGCCGTGAATGAAATGAAATTTCTATGCATTTTCAATTGCCAATCGAGCAAAAAACAAAAACAAAAAACAAACAAAAAAAAAAGGTTTATTACAAGCTCAATAAAATGATAATTTAAGTGTTACAATTAACAAGCTGACAACCACAAAAGTCAGGATAGGTTTCTGGAGGGGGAACACTTGTAAATTTCTTATCAAATGGATAAACTGCCAAGTGAGTTCAAAATCAGTAAGATGGTTTGAAGCTATACTGCCGTTGAAAACATTTACATACGAGAACAACTGTTATTAAGAGCATCTGTTCACGGTGTATATAAAAGAAACTGGCGACAAAATTTAGCGTTTGGAGTCACCAGACCCTGACATCTAGGTCCATCATACCAAGTTGTCAGGTGGTGTGTTTCAAAGGAGTAAATTTGCCAAATGAGTATAGAATTTACTGTCACGTCCTCTGAGATACAATTTTTGTTTTTTCTAATTTAAGCAAGAGTATATCGTGTGTAAAGCCATTTTTTAAAGGCAGGTGGTTCTGAAGACTTCCACAATAGAAGTATCCTCCTATGGGCTATCAAATGAGCAAAGGCTAAAACATCACCTGAACTACAGTTGTCGAGAGATCGTCAGTTGACCTGCCAAAGATGGCTATATGAGACTATGGATTGATATGGTTTCCTAAAATATCAGAAATGCACACAAAAAATTGATCTCTAATATCCAATCAGTTTAGGACACGACCAAAGCAGGAGTATGGTGACAAAGACTTTGAGAGCACATGCTGCAATGTCCATTACCTAAATTGGGAAACAACTTATGGAGTCAATGTTTGCTTGAAGGAGTATGTAAAGCACCTTAAGTTGAACTAGAAGCCAGCCTTGCACAGCTGGTGGAGGAATACAAGGGCCTTTTTCCAAAACTATTGTGATAGGTTTCCTTGCAATTCATGTCTTTATTACACATTTATCTCAGAGGGCCACATTTAATCTCTGTGTGGACAATGTTTACTATGTTATTATTGATGAAAAAAAATAATTGTAGTTCTAATCTCTTGTATGAGAACACAAGGTATATATGATCATGAATTTTAGCATGACATGTTCCAAAATAAACACATTTAAGATGACAATTCACAATAATAATCTTTACACAAAAAAAAAACACTCAGTTGCATGTCAGTCATCACCAAAGGCAAACACACCCGCAAAATAGTTGTTTGCAGACCAACTGTTGCAAGTGTGCTTATCAAACGATGTTGTTTCACAGGCAGGCTTGGTGTTTGTTTGCGCTTGCAACCTTGAAAGATTTCTATATTTCGATATTAATTATTGTTTAGAAAAACTACAAACACATGGTACCAGAATACCACAAGAGAAGGTGCATTTGATTTTTCAGGATCGGCACAGACTGGAAAAAAAAGGAAAATTTGGCGAGTTGCATCAGGAAGAGCACCCAACGTAAAAGAGTGCCGTAAATTCCGGACTATAAGCCGCTACTTTTCCCCCCATACTTTCAACCCTGCAGCTTATTCAGTGATGCAGCGAATTTATGTAATTTTTCTAACGGCCGCCAGCGGCGCTCGAGTACAAAAGGTAAGATTTAGACTGGTGGAATATATGCGCCGAGGAAGACTGCAACTTCTTGGCTTGTGCGAACAGTAAATTAAATTAACGTAAACATACCCTCATTATGCAAAATGCAAAAAGAAAGGCACATGACGCAGCTTTCAAGCTACCGTATTTTGCGCATTATAGGGCGCACCGGGTTATAGGGCGCACCTCCAAAAAATAGTTTTTGGTCCTATATCTTCCATAGATAAGGCGCACCGGATTATAAGGCGCTACAATGGGAACATCGACAAAACAGTCAGATGATTCAGTCAAACTGATTACCCCCTTAACATTACCAAAGCTTGCAAAGAAGCAAATACGTGTCGTAGACACGTGCGGATGCGGTGTCCGTACGATGTCACTCAAATGCATCGTTCCAAACATCATTCGGAAGGTTAAAGTCTTGGGATTCAAGAAATGCCAACCATTCCTTAGTTTCTATTTTCTTTTTCGCTCGCAACTTTACTGTGCATATGACAATAAACACTTGGAATTAAGTTTAATTCACTCAACTCATCACAGCAACATCAAGATCGTTCTAAAACAAGATACCGGGAAAATATAAAGCCACATAGCTCACCTAAGTTCTCACGTTCAATAATGATACGCAACCATGGTCTTCTTACAACCGTGAGTGTAGTAAATCCAGGAGAGTAAAATATTTACAAATACAATGAAACATGTTTCTTTATGGCGTAGTTTAGCAAGCTTGCTATTCAGTCATCTTTTTCGGCCAATTGCAGGGTTTGTTTTGGCCCTCTAGCCTATCCGAGGCTCCGAATAACTTCAGCCAATAGCGATCGATTTAACTGATGATTGACACATCTTTTTCGGCCAATTGCAGGGTTTGTTTCGGCCCTCTAGCCTATCCGAGGCTCCGAATAACTTTAGCCAATAGCGATCGATTCAAATGATGATCGACACATTGGTTAGCCAATGAAACGCCGGTATATAAATCCCAGCATACACCGCGGACTACTCCACGTTCGGGGTAAAATCTAGTCGGCGGCTGTTGGGTAAGTTGCGAGACCTTGCGATTTAATTTTGAGCCATATATAAGGCGCACTGTATTATAAGGCGCATGGTCAGCTTTTGAAAAAAATTAAGACTTTTAGGTGCGCCTTATAGTGCGGAAAATACGGTAATAGCAATCGAGCAGTCCGATAAAGAAGGAAAAAGAGCTACTGCATGTAAACTTGGCATAAACGAATCAATGGTGAGACGCTGGAAACGGCAGCGGGAAGAACTGGAGAAATGTAAAAAGACGAAAAAAGCTTTCCGAGGTAATAAAACTAGGTGGCCCGAACTGGAAGACCTTCTAGAAGACTGGGTGAACACACAGAGAGCAGATGGCCCAGGTGTTTTGACTGTGCAGATAAGACTGAAAGCAAAAACAATCGCCACCGAAAATAAAATTCCGGATTTCAAAGGAGGACCGTCGTGGTGTCTTATATTTATGAAGCGAAAAGGTCTGTTCGTCAGGAGACGGACAACTCTGTGTCAGCAACTCCCTCCCGACTACGAGGAACAAGTCGCGCATTTTCACAAATTCTTTCAAATAAAGATAGAAAATTTAATTGGACCAGACGACATCATAAATATGGATGAGGTACCTCTCACATTCGACCTGCCCCTCACCAGGACAGTCAACAAGAAAGGAGAATCATCTGTCACGCTAAAAACAACCGGACACGAGAGAACTAAGTTCACCTGTGTTTTGGGCTGGACTGAAGCTTCCACCAATGGTATTTTTTAAGAGGATTACTTTGCCGAAATAAAACTTTCGGAAAGACATTGTTGTGAAAGTTAACGCGAAAGGGTGGATGGTAAAAAGCCTAATGAAAGAATGGTTGACCGTGTGTTATGGCAAGCGACCGGGAGGATTTTTTCATTGAAAAAAAGCATTACTCGTTTTAGACAGCATGAGGGCACATATCACAGATTCTGTGAAAGCAGCCATCAAGAGAACAAACTCCATTCCAGCAGTGATTCCTGGGGGCACAACAAAGTATTTGCAGCCGCTTGATATTAGTGTGAATCGTGCATTTAAAGTGGCGCTACGTGTTGAATGTGAGAATTGGATGACTAGGGGCAAGAAATCTTTCACTAAAACTGGCCGCATGCGAAAAGCAACTTTTTCGCAAGTCTGCCAGTGGATCCTGACAGCATGGGGCAGCATAAAAACACCACCATCACCAACGGGTTCCGAAAAGCCGGTCTGCTGCGTGACGGAGAGGAGGGCACAAAATCAGGAGTGGATGGGAGTTCCAGTGACAGCGCGATTGAGGACGTAGGAGCGTGGGACGACGTCTATATAAGACTGTTTCGACACCGAGGAAGACGACTTTGATGGCTTCAGTTCAAAGGAGGAAGATGAGGACGTTTACCGTGATTTTGACAAGTACGGTATGTTTTTTTTTTTTTACCAGACCTGTTTACTGTGTTGCGAGCGTGTTGCTACCAGTAACCTTCCTGTCATGGGCACCGTTTGGGATGAAAGTTATATTATTATTATTAAAGCTTTGAAAACTCTCTCGGTGTATCGTCTTTCTTTGTGAATATGTGTAACCATGTCTAATATGTATTTGCAACTGTATATTTTTGTAATGTATTCATTTTAGAAACTTATTCTGATATGTTTAGCACGGGCGAATGAGAAAGAAGGGGCGGAGCAACCGCGGGCTGACGGGAAGTAGAGTAAATGTGAGACGTGTTTGTGGACGCGGCGGACAATAGTGGATATATATTTTTCCCACCCTTACCTTTGGAAATATACACTTTTTTCCTTGGATTACTTTCAAGGGGCACCCGGACTCTGCAGGTCTGCATCAAACCCTAAGTACCGGTATCATTTTCCGTTCGTTTTGCCGGCTGTGATTTTTGGACCGTGTACTTCTATGCAGGGATCAGAATGGAGATTTTCATTTTCAGCTGAAATAGCCAGGGTCCAGGGGCCGCAGGCCCCGGCCAGGTCCAGGGCAGAGCCCGGTGGGGGGCTGAAGCCAACAGCATTTATCTTATTTGCTATGTGAAAATTGCACTAGAATGAATTAAATCCAACAAAACAGAAACCATGTATTTTATTTATATATATATATATATATATATATATAAATAAAAAATATATATATTTACATTAAAAGCATTTGTAATATTGAACATGATCATGATGATACAAAATAATTTATTTTAATCATGTTTATAACAAATTTTAAATTTTGTTTATCCTGATCTAAATATTGTATAAACACAAAAGATCATCATTTCATAAATAAATAGATTTATAAATACCTCAGATTGGGATTTTCTGTCAACAGTGGTTGACTGCTGCTAGTATTTGAAGTGGAAGGATTTGGAAAGGCCAATAATGTTGAACCGGTGGTGTTACTGTTAGTTTCACTGCCGATTTTAAATGCGGATCCGAGTGCATAATTTGATCGCCGGCAAGCTATTTTTGCTTTGTGCTTGTTCATTTTAGCATGATCGATCAGTGCCACACAACATCGCGTACCATAATTGATCAGATCGACACAGTATAGACACTTTGCTTTCCCTGGAACATCACACTTTGCGATGAACTGGCTCAAAGTTTCTGTAACTTCCTCGATCTTTGCGCCGATTTTAACGTTTACTGTGACAGTCTTCTCCAGCCATGACCACTTAAATTTATTCTTGATTCCTTTATCAATCTCGGAGACAAAAGCCTCGTCTTCTTTTCTTAGTATTTTCATATTTACTTTTTCAAACACTCATTTCACCGTTTGAAAAGACCGGAAGGAGCGCCATGTTTGAGAAAGCCAATGCTCTGAACAAAAGCTCCGCTGATTGGTTATAAGCGAACCTATCGACCAATGGTAGGAGTCGATCTATTTGTTAGCTAAACCACGTTGTGCGTTATAGATCTAATGTGCTGCGCTTCTTTTTGCCGATTTTTCTCGCGATCTCTAACTGCTAACTTGGGGTGATGAAACAGTCACGTATCATACCTCACCCCCCCAAAATATTTTCTCATCGAATTTGGACGATTTACGGGAATGACCTTTGGGGTTCAAAAACAGCGGAAATCCGCAGATCCGCGGAAAATTCTGATCCCTGTCTATGAAGGACATTTAGTTTCAATCGCGAGACTTGAAGTCGGGTTTGGGTTAATTTTGTGTTACAATTTTATAATGTGGGCGAATGCGGCTTATATACAGGTGCGGCTTGTGTATGTACAAAATCGGTTTTCCTCCCAAAATGTGGTGGGTGCGGCTTATAATCAGGTGCGCTCTATAGTCCGGAATTTACAGTAATCAAATATGGCAGCTACCAGTTGAAGGAAGGACAGCTACTGGTGAAAATATGAGCACAGTCGACATTGATTAGACTTTTATCAAATATAAACTGTCATTACAAGACAAACAAAGCAGATTTCAAAAACAATTTGATCTGGCTGGAATTTACCCTGTTTGATCATGTTATTTGTGTAAATTATTGATACAATAAATATCTCAGAACTCCTTTTTCAATACTCGTCTCAGCTCGACCTGATTTCCAATCTGTATGTCATGATTGGCCAACTTGAGTTTTTCAGCTCACTGGGAAAAGAGTCGCTAACTTTCTTGACTTCCACCTAACTTAAATACAAAGCATACAAGACATTAAACATGTATCATAATTTGAATTTCCACAACAACAACTAATATTTTTCAAATAGCCAAGACTTTTAGTGTGTTTAAAGACAGACCTAGGGCATTACATTTCTTTCCAATTAAAATTAGGAGGACCCCACAACAAAACACAACTAACTGTAATTGTGGAACAAAAACAGGAGTGCAGAAACAGAGAGCCTGTTGGGGAAAAAGCATTACAAGAGTACAATATTGGCATTGATTTAAATTTGCTCTTATTTTGGTGTTTAATAAAACATTTGTTATTCGGTTCAAAATCAATTTTTTGTTAATGTACCGTGTTTTCACAACCATAAAGCACACATAAAAGTCTCGGATTTTATTCAAATTGTGCGGCACCCTCATTGCGCCCAGTGTGTGATGTAAAGCAGCGGACGTAGCTGAGAACACTGAGGCTGCTAAAGAGTGAAGTTTGGGCATCAACCGTTAAAGGTTGAGATGTAGATAGATAGATACTTTATTCATCCCCTAAGGGAAATTCACATTTCCAGCAGCAGCCCTGAGCTGAGAACAGTACAATAATAAAGCCAAAAGAATACAATATACAAATACCCAGTGTGACGTGCAAATGCCCACTGTAGCGTGTTATATAGAGTAACTAAATAGTGCTACACAGAATACATATTGCAGTAAGATTCGTTAATATCCAATGTAGGTGGTGTGGTTTAATGTGGGCCTTTACTCTGCCGGTGGAGTTAAAGAGCCTCATGGCATGAGGAAGAAAAGATCTCTTCAGTCTGTCCGTAGTACAAGACAGTGACAGCAGTCTGTCGCTGAAACTGCTCTTCTGTCTGGAGATAATGCTGTGTAGTGGATGCGATGGATTGTCCATGATTGACCTCAGCTTTTTCAGTGCTCGTCTCTCAGCTACTGTTGTTAGGCTGTCCAGCTCTTTGCCCACAACAGAGCTCGCTTTCCTAGCCAGTTTATTGAGACGAGAGGCATCCTTCTTCTTGACGCTGCCTCCCCAACACGCTGCCGCATAGAAGAGGGCGCTTGCCACTACTGTCTCATAGAATATTTTCAGGAGCTTTTTGCAGATGTTGAAGGAGGCCAGCCTTCTGAGGAAGTAAAGTCGGCTTTGCCCTTTCCTACATAGAGCTTCTGTGTTGGCAGTCCAGTCCAGTTTGTTGTCCAGCTGCACACCCAGGTATTTGTAGGTCTGGACAAATTCTACACATTCTCCCTTGATGGTTACAGGAACCGGGTGAGTTCTGGTTCTCCTGAAGTCCACCACCATCTCTCTGGTCTTGGTGGTGTTTAGGTGCAGGTGGTTTGCGTCGCTCCAACGGACAAAGTCCTGAATTAATTTCCTGTACTCCTCCTCCTGCCCGTTTCTGATACATCCCACGATCGCAGTGTCGTCGGCAAACTTTTGCACATGGCAGGACTCAGAGTTGTACTTAAAGTCCGATGTATATAGAGTGAATAGGAACGGAGAGAGAACGGTCCCCTGCGGAGATCCTGTGCTGCTAACCACAGTGTCCGATGTACAGCCCCCCTGTTTCACATACTGGGGTCTGCCTGTCAGGTAGTCAGTAATCCATTCTACAAGGTGTGAGCTAACTCCCATCTCTGTCAGTTTCCTACTCAGTAGCAGAGGCTGTATGGTATTGAAGGCACTGGAGAAGTCCAAAAATGTAATCCTCACAGCCCCCTTCACCCTATCCAGGTGAGAGAGGGATCGGTGTAACATGTATACTATAGCATCCTCCACTCCCACCTTCTCCTGGTAAGCAAATTGCAGTGGGTCGATGGCGTGACGGACCTGTAGCCTCAGGTGGTGCAGCAGCAGCCGCTCCATGGTCTTCATATGTATATAAGTATATAAGGCAAGGTTTACACTGCAGAGCCGGATGCTCAATTCCGATTTTTGGATGAAATTCGATGGTTTTGTGAAACCACTGACATGTTGCCTTTTACATGTATGCGATCTGTCACTTAAGCTTCTCCCGTTTGAACGCAACAAGTGCCCCACATGTGTAATGTGGCCATTGTTTTAGGAGGTACTCATGGATGCTAACGCCATAGCATATCTAGTAAATTGAAACTTAGGGGTAAACAGAGTTGTCTCCCCAAATACTTATTAAATTCAAAACCTCAATTTCACCTCAATTGAATGCATTCCTTGTTTTCGTCCACCAATTTGTTGTGATTTCTATGCTACGCAGAAGAACATGGAAACCAAGCAGCCACGAGAGAGTAGAAGATTAATGAATTGAGGGTTCGCAAGTGAAGTAAGCTGAAAAACGAGCAGTAGATCATCAAGTAAAGCACAACAGTAAAAAACTCATTGGACCCCCTTGTGCGTATCGCTTCGGTGGTCTTTTTAAAAATCGTTTTATTTCTGTGTTTTACTTTGTAAGTAATACTTGAATAAACCACAACCAAATTCAGTTTTGCTCTTGCATTATTTTTAATAGGTACACTTGTATGCTTGTGTGTGTTGTTGTAAGGCGGCCACAGCAGAGGGCAACTGCACCCAATAATCAAGTGCGCCCTAGGTATGTGAATTTAAATACATAAATAGAACTAGCTACGGAGACTAGGCCTTTTAAATTGGGGGCCCTATGGTCTTAAAATACGGTACACACATTCTAGGTAACACCATTAAATCAAGCAATATATTTGGCTCAATTGCATGTTTTATTTTTCCTTCGTTTATTTTTTTTCCCTGATGAAAAATCTTGTTTTTCTAAAAATGTTCCTACATGGTCGCATCTCTAATTGCTCACCAACGTTATGTAAATATCCCAAGTCATTAGATCAATATCTTCAAGATTCTTCTTTGAACAACTGTAATATTTGTGAAATGGTTCTGCAAAACTAGCAGCTGTCTGAAGAATATTAAATGGCTTACAAAAACCACCTATGCCGCAGAAAAAATACATTATGAACTATCACTAGTTTTTTAAAGTAAACCTATCAATTGACAAATTTTGTAAAAATGAATCCCCGACACAATCACATAACAATCAGTGTTCAATTTTACCTCTGAAAAGTGATGGGTCCCGGGGACTCGCATGCTCAAAAATCTATGGGTCCCAACAGAGATCTATGGGTCCCCAAAATTTAGTGTTCGGCGACAAATATGTAAATAAATCTATACATTCATTCAGTTTTAATAATCACACTTAATTGGTAATACAAAGCAGTTATCACTTCAAGATTTTTCAGTTCACAAAAATGCTGTGCATTATACAAAATAATATTGCTGAAATATTAGTCTACATATTCATGCAATTTCAATCACTTCAAATTTTTCAGTTCATACATTCTTCGTGGTTTGCTGTCCCGCCACAATTGTAATGCCTTCTCAAGGACCAATTGCAGCAACGGAATTTCCAGAGCTATAACGTGGTTTTCATTGTCGTTGTGTCGATCCAATGTGCTTTTCTGAAAGTTCGTATCGCGAAATGATTTATGCAATCCAGTTTTTTGTCACGCTGGGTCCACGCATCACAGAACATGTAGCCTCCATTATCATCCTCCTCATAGCGTAACCAGGAATATAGTCCATTTTGGCAGAAAAGTCCTTTTCTTGCTAGTATTCTTTTGTTTATCTTTCGTCGAGTCGTTTGCTTCAAAACACGTGTTTTTCTTGCCTTCGCGGTCTTCTGAAGAATTTCTCCGCAGTTTTTTCGTGCCGGAATTATTGCCGTTGTTACCACTTTCTGTATTATGTTTCGACTTATTACCGACACTGAAGGAATTACCAATTTTTTGTTGATTTGCACCTAATACAAACTGTTTTTACGGAGGCATACTTCTCTTTCACTCGACAACCACCAAAACAATGACTTCATCTCGAAGCAACGAGATCTCGTTTGCCGAGATCGGCGCGAGACCAAAACAACAATGGATTTGCCTGACGAAAAGTTTGAGTGCGGTAAATCTTTGTTAAAAACAAAAGGAATCGGGTAATAATGACAATTTGGGGTCAAAAAAGTTGCGTCCCGGGGACGCACGTTGATTTGACACAATGCGTCCCCAGCAAAAATGATGCGTCTAGGACGCAGGGACGCGGGCAAACGAGAACACTGAACAATACATCAAATCAAAGTCTTACCATCTGACAAAGTCATTAGGAGAAAATATTTTTCAAAATTGCAAATATTGCAACAATCAATGGACAGCTACCTCCAGACCGTTCCTTGATGCCAATGCCTGCATCACTCCCGATGGGTCTGAGACAGTGAGGGCAAACAGAGGTTAAGCCCACCATCTAACTTGCCCGCAAGTTTTCTATTGAGAAAAACCGCCAATAAGCCAATTGATTAATGGGGTTTTCTTTGTTTACCAAAGAAGTCAGACCAAGCAAACTGATGAGCAGGAAGTTGCAACTGAAAATCAGGACGTGAGAATTGAGAGTGCAAGAACACGTCCAAAATTTGGGCGAAAAGTATTACAGAAACCATAACTAGAAACACATGAATCATTTTGGTTGAAATAAATCCATACAAATATAGTTAAAAAATGACTATCCAAAAACATCACTTCACAACTCTGCAGCTGCTTCCCAAGTTTCAAGAGAGAACTTGAGGAAAAACGTTGGTCCCAATCAACCGAGCATATAGGAGGAGTTTGTATTTGCCAAGTTATCATTAAAAAAAATAATAGGTTTAGGTAATCGCACTATAGCTAAGATCAGGTTTAATAGGGATTTAAAACACACAGCTGCAATGGGAAACTTCTTATTTGGGAGTTGTTCTCAAATTGCTCTCCTTTGATTTCAATAATAAACCTAAAACAATTTAATCTGATAGGAAAAGCCAATGTTTTAATCCTCAGTGTCCTGCCGTTTCGGAACCGATGCCTGCATTGGCTTTGATATAAAAGTAGCGTCTAAACAACTTCAAAACAAGCTGTAAGAATGTCTCTGGCATCCCATCAACTTATTACAGTTGTCATTCAGATATCAAATGGACACTGATCTTCTTATTACTCTACAAGAATTGGGTGCTGAAGTTAAATCTTTGGAGACCACCAATACAACTGGGGGATAATTTTTGAAGTTCCTTTTTAATGATGGGTCCGATGTGGATCACAACCTCGACTAGTGACCAGCTGTTTGAATAAAAATCTAGCTACTCAAACTCATATTCACACCTGGACAATATTTGGTTCTATTCATGAACCTGCCTTACATTGGGAAACCAAGCCAACTCTACAAAAAAAGACTTGTTCAATTCTGAGATCTCTAACTGGGACCATGAATGTGAGGGCAATGCGATTTGATGTCTTAAATATACTGTATCTGTTGTTTATCTCAAATGCATACACAACAAAGATGGTGAGGATTTTGTCTTTAGTAAATACAAATCACTTATTCATTCATCAAAATATTTTCCATTTTAAATATGTATTTTAATCTTACCTACTTAATCCAGCACCACATTTGGACTGATTTTAATAATTGTACAGCAATGACCAACAGTAACAGTCTTACTCCCGTACTTTAGATGAGTAAATTAACAAAGGAGGCCAGAACAGACAAAACTATCTGAACCAATATTACTCCTAATACATACAGGCTAACACCACACGGAAAACGTGCTACTTATTATCTATCTCGCAAGCAAAGTATTGTTGTCAAATGTTTTAGTCAAAATGTGAAACTAATAACTTAAATCATTCGGGTGTGGCTTGTAAACAGCAAAGTAGTCGAACTCTACATATGGAGGTTTTACTTTTCATGCCTGATGTTGGCCAATAATGCCTTATGTTGACAAATAATCAACAGTGTTTTTCCACAACAACAACAACAACAAAAAAAAATGATTCTCTGCCTCACTACAACAAGCATGAAACACACACCATGAGGTGAATGCATTTAACATGATACAAGAAATTATAATTCAACTACTCATTGAAAAAGCAAGTCAGCAAAAACGTCTGTCGCACATTGCTGCATTTACCCCGAGCTGTTCAGTGTGACATTAACACCTCAGAACTTCCTTTGATAAAATCAACAAATTCAAACGGTGGTTGTGACAAGAGAATGATGTATTCTGCATGGAGCCTCCCTTAGCTGTTAACATTTGTTTGCTGCTCCCTATTTCACCAGAAGCGAGTATGTTAGCAGCTGCCTTGATTGAAAAATGAGCTTGATATCGTTCAGATATGGTTGGTCAAATTTTGAAATAAGTCTAAAACACAGTTACAGCAGTATGCCGACCAGTTCTGCACATGCAAAACTGGAATTCTGCACATTTACGGAGCCTACGAGTTTAACAGCTGCCCACCATCAATGCATGTAAAGGCTGGCAAAAAACTGCCCAACATAGGTGGCTGCAATGTCCCCATTGACAGGAACTAATATTTGATATTAGAGTGCAAAGCTTGAACTGCTTGGGAGCGCCAGACACACTGGCAGTTGACGGTGACCAATAGTATGTTTATAGTCCCAAAAATGTTTGATATTCATTATGGAAATGTATACAGAAAGCTGAAAATGTTCTTATTCGGACTGTGAATAGTCACATAAAAAGAGTTAGGGTAGTTAATTCATTTTTGGAATGCTCATTTGACCAGTCCGACTTCTTGCTCTATTTCTTCTTCAGTTATTTTTCCTTCTCTTGGGTGTCGCAAAAGGACTGTGAAATGATACAAGCCAACTCTGGCTAACTCACTAACCAAACCTCTGATGAATTGGTGAATAGGATATTTTCTTTTTTTTTCAGTCCAAAAATTAGCTCAGGAGGTAGAGCGCTCGTCTTGGGATCAAGAGATCACAGGTTCAAATCCCGGCTTTTCAGTGTTACATGTCGAAGTGTCCTTGGGTAAGACACTGAACCCCTAATGCCCCCAATAAGCAGGTTGGCGCCTTACATGGCTGCACGGCCGCTATCGGTGTGTGAGTATGTGTGAATAGGTAAATGTGAAGCACATTGTAATGCGCTTTGGAAGTCTTCATTGACTTAAAAAGCGCTATATAAATGCAGATCGTTTCATTTGTGCCATTTTGAGGCTTGACAAAAACTGCATTGGAAATGAATCCAAATTCTTGTTTGTGAAAAATAGTTATTTAAAACTATAAGTGTTGAAATAACAGCGCAGGGAAAGGGAAATTACTAAAAATCCCTTGATAACGGTTCCAAAATCGGAAGTTTGAGGGTACCAACTGGTTCATACTCGTGTTTTCCTTTTGATAGTAACTAATATTTTATATGATACGAGCACATTCTTAGCTGCTGGGAAGCGCCATATTCTCATTACTGACAGTTCACAGCATGGTGACTAGGGAGCTTCGCAGCGTAAAACATACCAGACAATGAGGAGGGGAAATGAAGGGCTCATTACGAATATGATCCACAACAAAAATGCATGCCATGTTCCATTTTGAAAGGCAACTGAAGAAAAAAAAACACCGGTTGATTGCGTCCTAGTCATTGTAAACACTTCCCACATGCGGTCTGGGAGGCTTTGCTACTCACCGAAGGTAGTACTGTTTTAAAGCGAATGCAGCGTTGGAGCAACTCCTTGGAAAATTAAACTCTTCCCCAAGTTCATTCCATTGGTTTTTGTCAGACACCTGAAGAAAAAAATGGCATTTTGTTAGAACAAAAGGTAAAAGTACACGAAAAGAGCGGCAACGTTTAGACCATCTGCTTCTCTGTCTACATGCCCCCCTACCCCCTCCGTAGAGTGCAGAGAATCACTGTTTTTGTTTAATATACGGTTACCATTGTACGACAATATAATTCAACAGAAGGATGCCACTGATGTGTCATGATCAGCACGTATTTCCATTTCACACAAAATGTACACGAACGTCTGTGTGTACAAATGCTGGACGACTTATCGTTTCAGTTGAAGGCTAGCTGGCCTCAATGCTAACATGCTAAGTGGACTTTTCCCCACGCCAACCTCAGGCGCAGGCGAAGCCAAACTCACAACAAACTGTGCCCACGCGGAGAGTGGACAAGTTAGTTGGCGGGAAGGCTTTAAATCGTGGGTCGGTCGTGGTCGGTTTTTGGTATTCACCACCCGGGCCTAACGAGGCCTGTTTTTTGTGAGCAGCCATGAAGCAGAGGAAAATGGCGAGGACGTACGAGGGTGGGGGGGACGAAGACTTTTCTCTGGCTGGCCGAACGGTGGTTCGGTTGGGTTGGTCCCCAGTGGGGAGATTCCCGAGCGGCGGTAAATCGATGTTGAACGTGCCCGCTAATTTCAAGTACGCTCTGGCTCGGCAGCGCACAGCGCACAACACAAGGCGGCACATTGCAATAGATGGCAAACTAGCACAAGGCCAACGACGAGCCACTAACGGCTGTCTACGGTTTGTGTGATGCACTCATCCCGCTTACGATTCGTATAGGGGTCAATTCGTTGCACAGAGCCGATTGACAAAATACACAATTTGGTTCCCCACTCACCTTTGCAAATCCACCTAAAGAAACGACTCTGAAATAGAGAGCGTTCAGATCCAGCTCTTTCCCACCCACGATAGGAATCTTCTTGAACGGCGATCTGGGAGAGATAAATCAGCACAAATGTACCTCAAACCTTTCGGTGCAAGTCAGAGTACACCGAACGTCGCATTTGGCGGGGGTAACGAAGAGTTTATGTCTCACCCTCTGCTTTGGTGAAATTGCCGCAGCTCGTCCAGGAAAGCCTTTCCCTTCCTCCGCTGATCTGGAAGATTTTTCCCCGTCGAGTTTGCCATTGTTTTTGCATGCAAAAACGATTAAAGCCCACGTCGCTCGCTTCCTAAGACACCGACGATCCCATACTCCGCCGGCGCTCAGTCATTCGCGAAGCTGGGTGTTTAAAAAGTTCAAGAAATAGCTGGTAGCAAAGAGCGGCGGCTCGCTAATAAATACTGATGCACACAAACGAGCGAGTCCCCTGATTCAAACCTCGGACTAAGTTCCAATTCGATCGGTCCTCCGTATACGAGCGACCTACCGGCGGATTAGGCACGTCATGGCGGGACGTGTTCGATTAATGTTTTGGGGGTCGCGGTTGTACTCGTTTGGAGTGGTTTGACAGTGCGTTACGGACGCTATCGCACACACTGTAGAGCGACAGAGGGATCCCGTTCTCAGACAAAAAGATGAGGCCGTAAGGCCGGCCTGACGTGCGCACAGCGCCCTCTGTGGCTCATGCCCCCACTGCAGCACCCGTTGGTGGAAGGACTGAGTGATTGTTGGAACAAAAGAATGTTTTTTGAGGGACCGTCTAACAAATTGTCTAAGAAAAAGCGGGTCAGAAGTTTCTTACAAGTATCTGGTGGGGTTGGGTATAACATTAACACGATATTTTAAAGACGAGTGAATACACAAAAGTTTTCTGACTGTATGATTGGGATTGCAATAAAGATTCTGAAATAAATGATTTCACACCCATCAATTATTTTCCTCATCCTTATTTTACATTGTAGAACAAATGAACACAATTCATCATGTATCCATTTTGCTTTAATTTTTTTTATTCTGTGATATTTATATACTTAGAAGTACTTAATCCACAACAAACCTTCTGAAGCTGAGAGCTACTTTTTGTTACCAATTCACGTGAAGGGTTTCATACGCATTTATAAAACAACAATTTATCACGTTATCACTGTTTTAACCAGGGTGTGATTTTTAGAAGTAGAGTCAAAATAGGCTTAGTCAATCACTAAACATCATGCCAGTTAGAAATCCTATTTCATTGAAAATCACAATGACCGTGGTCTACTCAGGGTTATTTAGGGGCTACCTGTTTTTTTGGGGGGGGGGTTGAACAAATTTATTGACACTAATAACAGAAAACAATCATGACAATCTCAACAGCAATTAAGCACATTCACAATGTTATATTCCAATATGACGTTTTTAACAGCAAACACAAAGTGAGGTTTGAACAACCCTTCTCGAAAATCTTATTAGCAATCAAGCATATTCACAATTTCATTATATAACATCTTTGTTAGTGGCACCACGTTGGAGACCCCTGATCTATAAGACGAAAAAATATTACATATATCCATCCATCCATTATCTGCACCGCTTATCCTCAGTTAGGGTTGTGGGGTTGCTGGAGCCAATCCCAGCCATCTTCGGGCAGTGGGCGGAGACACCCTAAAATGGTTGCCAGCCAGTCGCACCATTACATATAAATAAGTCAAAGGTTTAAAATACAGCATGATCATCACAATGAGTATTAGCAATTAGCATTGGGGCAGCCTTATTTATTCCAATCTGATATTGGTTTTGAGTAGCAAAAGTAAATAAAAACATGCATCTAAATGTAGTGATTTAAATAGATATTTCTTTATGAAATTTAGAGTCTTATTTTCTAGTTTCTAAGAAAAACTTTCAAGATTAGGAGACGTAGGAAATTTTTGGTGAGACAAAACAATAAAAGTTGATAGGGACAAAGTACTGTTTTGAATAATCACATATTTGTGGTTGGGACTAAACTTGCCATCGATATTGGTGGGGACTTGTCCCCTCCGTACATGCCAAAACTACGCCCTTGCTGTGTTCAATGACTTTTAGTTATTTTCAACATAACAAAAAAGGAAACGAAGTTAATTTTCGCCACCACTCAAAATACATATCCATGTTCTACATGTTAAATTAAATTCCCAAGTCAATTTACTGTAATTATCACATTGCATTAAACAATAGGTTACTGCTAAAATAAATGGGAAATACGCGTCAAACATAGAAGAAATAGCTAGGGACAAATTTAATGAAGGTAATATGATCTTGAAAACACTTGTGCACTTTATATGATTCGCAGTCCAGATCTTCGAAGCAAATTTTATTTTTTTTGCAAAAAGAAACAAGCTTTTAAGTGACCATCATGCCCCTTTTGGCCCAGCAATAAACCTGCATGATCTCATGGGGGAGTCACTTGGACGGGAAAAAACCCTCGTCAAACTCAGCCCGACCCCTAATTTAAGTGCCAAACGTTATTTTCCTGACGGGGTTACATCCAACCATTACGCGTACCCCTTTTCAATGACAAAAAAAACTGTCACAAAATGGCGGAAATGTACGTTAATAGACCCCATTTTGAGATTTTGACAAGTTCACGATGGGGAATGTATTTTTGTCCTGGAGTTGCACGGTGCTCATCTTCCGCTCCGTATTTTTCCACCGCTCTTCAACTTCGCAGAGCGCAACTGAGTTCACCTCGGCAGCCGCCCGATTGGACTCAGTGCGCCCGTCAACCGAATTCGGAGCTAATGACTTCGCCGCTTTGTTTGCTTGCAAGCTAGCTTAGATTGCCGATGCTATGCGTACCATACTGCAAGGATTTCGGTGTTAATCCTATAAGATGCTTCCAGGTATTATCTTCAATTGTATTGCTGTTGTTTGTGTAAATTATATTTTGAAGCATGAAATAATCAGGGCCACTGCTGGAGAAACTATCATCGTACTAACACAGCCTCCAATGTTTTACTTGTATCCACCGAATACATACCGATTGTTCTAATCTGTTAACTTAGCGTCTAAACCCCGATTCAAATTATATTTCTAGTTTATAAATGAGTTCTGAACTCAATGTGTGCCTGGATATATTGAAATAAACAAGACATTTAACATTAATACGAGCTGCTAGCGTTTAAGCCAACTTGCTAGCTAGCCTATGTTTTCTTTTTCGCTTATCAATAATACAGTTTTGGACCCCCAGGCAACAGATATATTGAATAATACAATTTTTATTAGTAAGAATGTATTGGTTCAACTCTTGTGCATACAGATTATGTAGTTTTGATCTCTCTTACTCGATGTGCTATAAATATCATTTTTAACACGAGTGATACAAATATGAGGCCCTATTTTAGAATTAAACAATCATCAAGCATTGAAAGTTTAAACTAATCTTAAGCGTCGTGTGTCAATGTGTGATCTGGTCTTATGATTTGATTGATTTGTTATAAAAATAAGGATGTAACCTTAAAATAGTAGTTGTATACATATCTGTCCACCTCACCCTCATTAATGATTGCAATACCCCTTATTAAGTGATGATAAACCTTACAAACTCAGTGCAGCACCTATTTATTCACATTAATACACATAATGTAGGAAAAAAAAAACAAATACATTTTGTGTATACATGAGATCCTTCCCCAATTGCAGTACATTAAGTGTTGCAGCGTGTGTATATATATATATATATATATATATATATATATATATATATATATCCCCACCCCGTACAAAATTGTACGGCGTACACAATTTAAAACGATCAAAATAATTGTCAAATACGTTGACAGATATGGATTTATTCATGCATTTACTTTCAGATATTTTAGATGGCGTGAGGTATCCGTGTTGGTGCTGCCCTTATTAAAGTATTGGTATTTATGATTAAGCCAATGTTAGAATCAGATTCCTAGTTGTTGCTATTTACAAATCACAAGATTTTTTTTGAAGTACCCTTAGCAGCAAGATGACATACAATCATGTAATTTCCTTCCCGGCGAGTCTCATGTTATGTAAAGTGAATGTAAAACTTGACCTAAAATCGTTTTTGAAATTACCTTTTAAATTATATTTCAAATATTGCTTTTAATGTATTTTTTTTGCAATATTTAAGATGAATAAAATATTTGAAGTTTTTTTTTACCATGAAAAACTGCAAAATATCGCTTTTGAATGTTTTTAAAGGTATTTCTTTGAGATGTTTATTTTTTCCCGACGCTTGATAATGTTATCTTCTAATTGTATTGGTCTGTGATGTCTCTATTGAGATTTTAAGTATTGGTAGCAGTCTGAAGAAATATTGTATTGAATTATATGACGTGAATAATGGTTATAAACCTTTATGTATCTGCTGGAAGTCATTTGCAATTTGTATTTTAGCTTATGCAGTCAATTGAATTATTAAACACTTGCATTGTTTGCACATTTTTCCTGGCTCATTTGTCAGTGCATTAAACTTGCCGTGGAGCAGGTGTTGGACAGCGTTTTGACCCAAAGAGCCTTGATAGCAAAATATTTGGATACTTACTTTTTTTGAGAGAGATCCACACTGTATATATTGATATTAACTTCAGCAAAACTGACAAACCAACTCTACAGACAAAAGCTAAGTTTCAGCATATTTTCCTGTGTGTTGTTAGATGATTTGATAAAATTAATGGAAAATAATAATGCCAATACATGTGTCCCATATCAACAAATATACCACTTTAAAATTGTCTCCCTCCCACACTTACTTAAGATTGTTAAGGCTCCTTTTATTTTAATTTTTTCCCATAAATAGTGGTTTCAAAACACCGTGCAAGCAGAGTTCTTTTGTAAAAATGTAAAAAACAAAAACAATAGCAAACGGAAAGTCCACGGATGTATGTCCATTCAGTGTAGTGGGTCGTATGAGGGAGAGAGGCGGGCATGCAATGTGTGCAGGGATCCGGCCACCCCTACCTCTCACCCAATCAATTTGCTCTGGGTGCTGGGCTGGCGTTTTTGTGTGTTTGTAGTTTGTTCTGTTGGTTTTATCATAAAGTGTCTTAACAGTGGACACACATTATTGTAATGAGCTTCAATTCAAGGGATTCCTTTAGCAACGTACAGTCATTTTATTTCCAAGCCATATGTACTCATGAGAAGAGCTATATCTGGTTTGTGAGCCATGGGTTCCCGAACTCTTAAGTAGAGCAACAAGTTTTATTTTCCCCCTTGTAGCGTACAAGTATTGATGTGCAGTCAGTTCATGAAGAAAGGTGTATTAGCACCTTTCTTTGTGATTAAGGGCTATACAAATAAACATGACTTGACTTAATCATTTGTGTCGTCTACAAAAAGCGAATGCCACCAAATGGCAAAAAAATAATGGTGAAGTTATAAATACAGTGCAACAATGTTGAATGTGCAATTCCTCAGGCCATCACACTCAAGAGGTCCTGATGTGATTTGACAGGTTGGCCCTAGTAGCATATGGCGCAAAGTCTGGACCGAGCACCAAGACAAAGGAAACCAGCAGGACGCCAACTGCGTATAACGTTCTTACACCTCCCCCGAGAGCCCTTAATTTAGCTTTGTAGTTTGACACGTGGAGAAGACACATGGGGTTTTTAGGGGTTTTTAAGGGTTATTGTTCTATCTTCGTTATTCATTATCCATTATCCGTTATCGGTCAGTTCATAATACGCTGCAAAGCCAAGGAGTCGGGACACTTACTCTCAGCCAAAAGGCTAAGCTAAGGTCCTAGCCCTAAAGCCTTGCTGCGATCATTGCGAGAATGCCGAAACTCAACCAATAGACCACTAGTGATATATGACATAAAGTGAATTTTGCTCCCACCCTGTGGCAGTCCGCAGAAATATACACATTTACACTATACCACAGGGGTGTTCTACTTAGTTTGGGTCTGGGGTCGAATCGAGATTGTTCTCGGGCAGGCCGGACTAGTGAAATAATGTAAAGTTGGTAATGTTTAGCTAACTAGTTTTTCAGTATTCTGCTTTATTATTCAGCCTACTTTCCTAGCCTACCCTTCATATCATAATCATGTGTGACAAGGGATCTTTTCTAAGAATAACACATCTATTTACAGAAAATAATAAAATAACATGTTCATATTTGATATTTAATGCGCTAATTTGTTTATTTTAAAAGTTGAGTGAATTCAGTGTAACCTGAACCAACTTCCAGGCGATACAAACTCAAGTGGTAGCTATGAAGAAAGTGCCTTAAAGGTGGTGTATGTAACTTAAAAAATATACTACTTGCCGACGCCATATTTTGTCTGGAATTGACATTGCTGATCCTATTGTTACCTGTGCAAGTATGTAAAACTCTAGGATGCGCTCAAACTCTTCCTTTTTCATCCTTTTTGGGGATTGGGTTGGTATATGGACTGTATTTGAAACAATCCTTTTATTACTTTCACCGTTTTCATCCTACAATTAAAGAAAACCACAGCCACGTGCGCGATATGCCTCAGTCCATTCATTTTAAACTCCACATAAGAACGATGAGTGGCACAGCGGATGGGTGGTTAGCGTGCAACCCCGCGGTGGAGAGGTCCAGGGTTCAATTCCAGCTACCAGCCTTCCCGTGTGGTGTTTGCAAGTTCTCACTGTGCTTGCGTGGGCTCCTCCGTGCACTTCGGTTTCCTCTCACATTCGAAAAACATACATGTCAGGTTTATTGGCTGGGCAAAATAGTCTCCTAGGTGTGAATGAGTGAGTTGTCTGTGTGCCCTGGGTCACCTGGCAACCAGTTCAGGATGTTCACTGCCCAAAGATCGCTGGGATGGACTCCAGCACCCCTACAACCCTGGTGAAGATATGTGGCGCAGAAATGGATGGATAGGAGGGAAGTAATGATTTGATCCCATGGCTTCAGAACTGTGCCGCAGATATGCTAACCTCTCAGCTGCTGCGCTGATTTTGTGCCTCCTTGAGATAAAAATGTCATTAATTTGAAAAAACAAAAAAAAACATTGATTTCAACAATTAGCATAATACATGAAAAAATCATAATTATGTGCCTCGTTTTTAAGTACTTAGATTGAGAAGTTTCTATTTATTTGATATAATATGAGCCTTCCCATGAGGGAAATGTCAAATTGTCCACTATCTTGCTGCACGGGGTACGCCCCAAAACTTCATGAAAGGCTGGGTAAAAAAATAAAAGAAACATTGTGCTATATGGTCACTTTGAGTCTCTATAATTTTCTTTCTTACTTGTGATTTTCAGCAATCATTTTTGGTTGCACAACAGACTACTACATCATCTAATGATCAAGGAATACACACTGTCCATTTATTTAACTTTCTTATTAAAATGTGGGCCTCAAACTATCATCCTGATGGCTGCAAAGGCCCCCCAGGCCACGGGTTTGAAACCCCTGGTGTAGCCAGTACTCTAGTTCTTTTTTGCACATTAAACTCTTATTGACCATTTTATTATTATTTACTACTATTGTATTATTATTGTTGTTGTTATTTTATAATTGTTTACTTTTGTCATATTTGGGGATTTGTTCAATTGTAGTCACGCAGTTTTATATTTTTCTTCGAAAGAGCTTTAAAAAAATCTATAATCTATTCTATATCGTTAGTTAAATGTATGATTCCAATCAATAATTTACGTCTTTTGAATAGACATGCCGTCTGACTTTTAGCCGCTAGATGGTAGCCTATTACAGGCCAGCTGTGATTTTTGGCCTGTGGACTTTAATGAAGGACATAAATTCCAGAAATGATCGCAGCAAGGCTTTAGGACTAGGACCTTAGCTTGGCCTTTTGGCTGAGAGTAAGAGTCCCGGCACCTTGGCTTTGTGGCGTATTATGAACTGACCGATAACGGATAATGGATAATGAATAAGAAGATAGAACAATAACCCTTAAAAACCCCTAGTACATTGCATATACCGAATTTTATTGCAATATGTATTCTGTGTAGCACTAATTAGATATTCTAAATAATACGCTACAATGGGCATTTGCACGTCACATTGGGTATTTGTATATTGTATTCTCTTTGCTTTATTATTGTATTGTTCTCAGCTCAGGGATGCCGCTGGAAATGTGAATTTCCCTGGGGATGAATAAAGTATTTATCTATTTGATACAGTACAGGATTTGTGTTGTGATAAGCTTATTGTGAAAAACTCTTCTGTAAATCATTGCGCAAATATGTATATAAACATTAAAGATGGAAAGTATCACTATATAAGATCTAGAAAATACATTTAGGACATTTATACGTCACCACAATCAACACAATCTTGTTTTTGGAATCGTTATGTGGATGTCCCGGTATTGCAGTACCTCCGGGAACGGTGCATTCGCAATGATCGCAGCAAGGCTTAGGGCTAGGACCTTAGCTTGGCCTTTTGGCTGAGAGTAAGAGTCCCGGCTCCTAGGCTTTGTAGCGTACTATGAACTGACCGATAGAAGAATAACCCTAAACCCCCCTGGCCCCCACCCCCCCAAATTGGGAAAGTATTCTTCATATACACGCCTCACAATAAAAATATATATAGTTACAAAGCTGTGGGACTGGACCTTTTTATAAAATATTTTTTGCTGAAAGAGATGGGTGCGGCTTATTCAATTCTCTGTATTTCTCACGAGACCGGACAAACAGCACTGTATTCACTTTCCTTTGTTATTACTTGTTATTGTGAAATAGTCAATCGTTTTAGGACAATAGCTGAGGAAAACATTTCAATGAGAATCTCTAAATGGTTCAATGTTGATCTAAATGACTAACGATGATAAGCGGAATCCACCTGTGTGTAATCAAGTCTCTGTGTAATTGCACCTGCACTGTGAGAGTCTCAGAGTTCTGTTCAAAGCGCAGAGAGCATCATGAAGAACGAGGAACACACGAGGCAAGGCCGAGATACTGTTGTGGAGAAGTTTAAAGCTTGATTTGGATACTAAAATATTTCCCAAGCTTTTGACAGAGTTATATATTAATATAACTCCATTGCTGGCAAAAAATATTCAGGCCGAGACATTTATTAAGTTGAAAACTGCAAATGTGGTGAGCCCGGCCCGGCCGCCATCTTGCTTGGTCGCCCAGGCCGAACTGACAACATCCGGGTCAGTAGGCGTGGTTTATTGAAAGGTCGCACATGCGCAGTGAATGGATGGAGTCCCGCATACACATTACATTACATACAATAAACATTAAAAGGCCATGATCACTCTGGATGAACTGCAGAGGTCTACAGCTGAGGTGGGAGAATCTGTCAATAGGACAACAATCAGTCGTATACTGCACAAATCTAGCCTTTATGGAAGAGTGGCAAGAAGGAAGCCATTGGGGCGCCATTAGCTCAGGAGGTAGAGCGCTTGCCTGGGGATCAGGAGATCGCAGGTTTGATTCCAGGCTCCTCCGTGTTATATGTCGAAGTGTCCTTGGGCTAGACACTGAATCCCTAATGCCCCCAATAAGCAGGTTGGCGCATGGCTGCACGGTCGCTATTGGTGTGTGTGTGTGTGTGAATGGGTAAGTGTGAAGCAAATTGTAAAGTGCTTTCGGAAGTCTTCATTGACTTGAAAAGCGCTATACAAATGCAGATCATTTCATTTCTTAAAGGTATCCATAAAAAGTGTTGTTTAAAGTTTTGCCACAAGCCACCTGGGAGACACACCAAACATGTGGAAGAAGGTGCTCTGGTCAGATGAGACCAAAAGGGAACTTCTTTGGCAACAATGCGAGACGTTATGTTTGGCGTAAAAGCAGGACAGCTCATCACCCTCAACACACCATCCTTACAGTCAAACATGGTGGTGGCTGGTGCTTTTCTTCAGCAGGGACAGGGAAGATGGTTAAAATTGATGGGAAGATGGATGGAGCCAAATACAGGACCATTTTGGAAGAAAACCTGATGGAGTCCGCAAAAGACCTGGGACTGCGACGGAGATTTGTCTTCCAGCAAGACAATGATCCAAAACATAAAGCAAAAGCTACAAGGGAATGGTCCACCAAAAAAAACAAATCAAGGTTTTAGAATGGCCAAGTCAAAGTCCAGACCTCAATCCAATTGAGAATTTGTGGAAAGAACTGAAAACTGCTGTTCACAAACGCTTTCCATCCAATCTCACTGAGCTCGAGCTGTTTTGCAAGGAGGAATGGGCAAAAATATCAGTTTCTCGATGTGCAAAACTAATAGAGACATACCCCAAGTATTAACTCAATGGGGCTCACGATTGTGTCCCACTTATTGTTGATGCTTCACAAGAAATTACAGTTTTATATCCTTATATTTGATGTCTGAAATGTGACAAAAGGTTTTTCTCTCTCTCTCTCTCTCTCTCTCTCTCTCTCTCTCTCTCTCTCTCTCTCTCTCTCTCTCTCTCTCTCTCTCTATCTATCTATCTATCTATCTACCCACCTACCTACCTACGCACCCACACACCCAGACCACACTTGGGAGCATCGAGACCTCGGACCACACGAAACGACAACTCTCTTCCCAAAGCATCGCCTTCAACCTGAAGGACAAAGTCTTTTATATATATATATATATATATATATATACATATATATATATATACTCCAGACTTCCTGTGCGGAGTTTGTATGTTCTCCCCGTGCTTGCGTGGGTTTCCTCCGGGCACTCCGGTTTCCTCCCACGTTCCAAAAACATGCATTTCAGGTGAATTGGCCGGTCCAAATTGTCCCTAGGTGTGAATGAGCGAATGAGTTGTCTGTCCCTGTGTGCCCTGCGATTGGCTGGCAACCAGTTCAGGGTGTCCCCTGCCCACTGCCCGGAGATGGCTGGGATGGGCTCCAGCCTCCCCCGCGACCCTAATGAGGATAAGCGGTACGGCTGATGAGATGAGATGAGATATATATATATATCCCCTGCCCACTGCCCGGAGATTCCTGGGATGGGCTCCAGCCCCCCCGCGACCCTAATAAGGATAAGCGGTACGGCTGATGAGATGAGATGAGATATATATATATATATATATATATATATATATATATATATATATATATATATATATATATATATATATTAACTTTTTTTAATTTTTTTTAATTTTTTACTGGCAACCAGTTCAGGGTGTCCTGCCGATTGTCCAGGAATGGCTGAGATGGGCTCCAACACCCCTGCGACCCTACTAAGGATGCAGATAATGTATGGATGTATATATATATATATATATATATATATATATATATATATATATATATATATATATATATATATATATATTCTTGTTACTCATCCGGTATTTTGTATGTCCTATAATTAAATGGGGTTTTTAAGGGTTATTGATCTATCTTCGTTATTCATTATCCATTATCCGTTATCGGTCAGTTCATAATACGCTACAAAGCCTAGGAGCCGGGACACTTACTCTCAGCCAAAAGGCCAAGCTAAGGTCCTAGCCCTAAAGCCTTGCTGCGATCATTGCGAATGCACCGTTCCCGGAGGTACTGCAATACCGGGCCGATGCGTGGAGTGGACAGAGCAAGCTCATATTCCATCTCCGAAATGCAAAAATCAAAGAGGCCTATAATTAAATAAACGTATTGCATATTTCTTTAGAATTTGCAACAAAAATGACAGCAATAAATATTTAGTTTTAATAAAAATAATCATGCCCTCTTTTGAAGCAGGTGAACAACCAAACCCCACCCCCTCCGGGGGACTCCTTGCTCCTATTGGCTGTTTCGAACAGCTCCACCATGCTTGGAAGCGGTAGTTGAAGTACAAAAATCAATCCATTGGTAACGTCCAAGTTTCTCACAAGGAAAAGTCGCATGATTTGACGAAAATTTACCGATTTCATCGAAAGACATTTACTTATTGGTGAGTCCTGACCTTTTTTCTTTCTGAACTCAAGTATTTCTAAATGTTATCGCAAATTTTGACTACGACCACGATAGTTTCCTCGTCAAAAATCCCTCGTGGAGTGGAGTTGGGAACTTCATCCGTGCTGCATTTTTTTCAACGGGGGTGAGAAAGCCTATAAATAATCAGTGAAAATCGTACATTCATTGGTGCATTGAATATCCCACCTAGCACCGCATATATTTAGTCTAAATTTGCTTTAGAAAAAAATGGTCCCAAGCTAGACATTTATCTTTCGGTTGTGTTTTTAAAGTTATTCAATTAATAATCGTTTTTGTGGTAATTCTTGTCCTGTGGTCCAACAATAGCCCCCAAAAGTCTTTTTGACATCTTAAAACAGATGTCAAATTCAGTTTGGCTCTAGGGTCCAAACTTTCAGTTCTCAGGCGGGCCGGGATCTGTAAAGTAATTTAAAGTCAAAGTTATTAGTTTTTCCTGTATTATGCTTTATTATTATTTAGACCTTTCAGTTGCCTACACTGCATATTATCAGTGTAGGCTACTTGAATTTCAATGTTGTGTTTTAAATAATTAAAACCGGGATCCTTAAGGTATTGTGGCAATGAATTCACCATTCTAAAAATAAGGCCTTGATTGGCATTGACATGTCTTGATTTATATTTGTTTGACCCTACTGAGAATAAGCGGTACGGATAATGGATGGATGGATGAACTAAAATTATTTTGAATTCAATTGGCTTTTAAAATAAAATCAAATCAAATGATATACTTTGGTGGCGATATGGCGTCATCGACGGAACTATCAAAACGGTGATGTCGTTTCAGTCGGTCCTTTTAGAGCAGACTTATGTCTCAGGTCCCTCCACAATACACGTAGCAACTTTGGACAGAGACGTATACAGACGCAAATATTAGGGATTATAAAACCATTAGCAACTGATATGAATGCTCCTGATTAGACCGAATTACCTGAACCATTTGCTCAACTTTTTGTGAGTGATTAGGTGGGAGCATGTGCCCTTTATACGGTCCAGTTATCGAAATCGTAGTCTCTCCAATTGATGCAGTGACAACAAGAAAAAGTAAATCTGGAACTTTTGGTGTGTAAAGCACTGATATCTTTTTTGTTTATGCGCTGGTAGACCTGTGAAACAACTCAAAATCTGAATACTGTATACAGTACTTTAAAGGGACAGCAATTGCAAAAGTGTCAAAAAGTCAGGAAGAATACAGACTATGGAGACTCAACGTGACCGAAACGCACCATTTTAATTTTATTATTTTGACCATCCTTTTTTACTTTTTTTGGTACCCGTAGCAGCTAGATTGCCGACGATTATGTCTGTTCCCCCTAGGTGAGGCTTATGTTGTGTTAAGTTAGTCCTAATTTCCAGACCGACGAGTATTTTAAAAAATGCATGGTGATCAAATAGTTGATGTATTTTTACTATTATTAAAAAAAAATTCAGTTAAGTTTTTGATTACCTCTACTAGTCGCACAATAATACACACTGACCCTTTTTAAAACGGTCTCTCTATAAACAGCAGTGATTCACTAAATCCGGGTGGAACAAAATAAACTAAAATAACGTACTAGTAAGCTTGGGTACCTCATTTGCTACCATACAGATACTAAGTTATTAAGTGGTCATCAATATTGAGAGGCCAGCTACAGATATTACTATTATTGGAATTACCTATGTTGAAAAATGTGAAATTAAAAAATGTATGTCTTCAAATTCCAGTACAATATTTTGCCTTAAATTGCATGTAGTTAATATGATTTATGATTTCTCTTTAAAATATACTGTAGTTCCTGATTTTTAATCCAGTGTTTTTCAACCAGTGTGCAGGGGCACACTAGTGTGCCATGAGACCTTGTCTAGTGTGCCGCAGGAATTTGCCCAATTTTTTCTTTCCAAAAAAGCAGGCCATTATTCAGTATATTTGTTATGGTCAGATGAGGAACTGTAATAGTCATCCATATCAGTAGATGGCAGTAGATTTTTATATACTTTTTATATACTAATTATCTGCTCATGAGGTAGCACAGTACATTTAATAACTTAATTTGTTTAACAAGTGGTTTAAGCTTGCACGGTAAAAAATAAGAACATAAATAAAGCACACCGTTCTTTTTTATTTTAAGTATTATTTTCTACTTTTTGTATACTAATCATCTGCTTATGAGGTAGTACAGTGAAATATTTGACATAACTTCATTTTTAAATATTTTCGACGGACGCTGTGCCTCTTTTTGCTTTATTATTGTACTGTTCTCAGCTCAGGGATGCTGCTGGAAATGTGAATTTCCCTTCGGGGATGAATAAAGTATCTATCCATCTATCTGAACATTTTATAAATAAAAGCGTACCTTGGATCAAAAAGGGTTGGAAAAACACTGTTTATCGACCATTACAGTGTGGCGCCAATTATTGGGACTACCTTATTATGTCACCATCTGCTAGTATTTTGGCACAGGAGTTGGATTTTAGACCAGTCCAGTTTTTGATTGACACACGCAAACGACCTCAGAGGAGACAAAAGCAAGCTTAATGAGCTAACCCACGTGTCACATATGGGATGTAACGCTGCCAGAGCAGACACAATGAGATGATAATGAAATCCCAGATTACCCCCCATTTTTTTATGTTTGTGTAGGGCAGGGTTCTCCAACCTTTTTGAGGCCAAGAGCAACTTCAAGAGCATGAAGTAACATAAAGGTCACCTTGATGATGTACTTCCAAAACAAGAATTTTAATTAATTAACTTAATATTCTATCTTACTGATATTTTACCCGAGAACTGAGTTTTAATGATTGTTAATTATTCAGAATGATTCAACAAGGTAGGAAACGGATAAACTTCTACATGCAATGTTGTATTCTTTCCATTTCCAATTGTTTCAATTTCAAATGCTTAAAAAAAAAAAATGACGACTTACACAACATTTTGCAAGAAATCACGTTAAATTTTTCAAGACACCATCTTCAGTTTAATGAACTCTGCACCCTATTTGTACAGATGATAAATTGTGTAGTAACAAAAAAACTTTTTAAATAAAATTAAAGTAAAATATCACATTTCTGCTATTCACTAAATGTACATCCATAAAACAAAACATATATTTTAAACTTAGTGACACTGTTTTAACAGTTTTACAATATTATAACTCCATCTTTGCCATGGCACTAAACTGTTGCCCCCAACGACATTGTCATTTGTTTGTTTGGCTCTTTAAGAACCTCCCCGTCTGAAAATGCCCTCTTCTTTTATATAAAAAATTGCGTGGCTTTATAAAAGGCTTTGGTTATTTTTTTGAGAGTTTTTGTTACCGGCCTTGTATAAAAGACTGCTGTTGGCCCAGAGTTACATATAACTCTTAGGGCTTTTATGTTTGTGGTGCGCTGCCAGGCGGGTAATTATGGTAGCATGGAACAAGTGCTGAAGTTGCGCTCCATGTTGTGCCGCTTTGCTGCAGCCACATACGCACCAGAAATGATTCTCAGTTTTCTTTCCCATTATTGAAAAAGAATGTTTTCTCCCATTCACTCTGAAAGGTATATGGTTTATTCCTTTTCCCGCCATGTTTAAGTATGTAGAAAGCGATTTGGACTCCTTCGTGTGACGCTCAAGATCGAGGCTGCGATTGTCGTGCGCACTCACCTCTGCCCCGTGTTACATCAGAGTTCCTTAGATTATCGAATTTACCTAATTAATTTTTTTTAAACCTTTTGTGTTTAATTTACACCACTGTAAATGCAATTAAATCAAAAAATCGCAACATAATTTAATTACATTTTAAACATTAATATTTCGTCCATCTTTTATCTGCACCACTTATCCTCACTAGGGTTGCGGGGGTGCTGGAGCCCATTCCAGCCCTCTTCGAGATGCCCTCAACTAGTTGCAGCCAATCGCACGGTACACAAAGACAGACAACTCACTCGCCCATTCACTCTGAGGGATAATATGATCCGGCCGATTAACCTCACACGCATTTTTCTGTATGTGGGTAGGAACTGGAGTGCAAGCACGGGCAGAATATGCAAACTCCGCTCGGAAAGGCCGGTCGCTGGATTTGAACCCATGACCGCAGAATGGTCCCGGGGGTACGCTAACCACTGCGCTGTGGTGCTGCTGATATTTCATGATTAGGTCTATTTTTGGAATGGGCCCGCGGGCACCTGATATTGTCGCCGTGGGCGTCAGTGTGCCCGCGGGCACCTGGTTTGCGACCCCTCTCTGAATGGTTTTATTTTAAATTACAGCAGTTCTAAATTTAGCCCAAAAGTTGGTTCTATTTATATGATTGGTAAAGATGTTAGGCTGAGTTGTCATGTGAATCATTGGTGTAGATCTAGAATGTGATCATCAAAGATGTGATGCTTGTCATAGTCAACCTAAAATGAAAACGTGCAGTCTTACCCTATCTTATCCTTAATGCACTTGAAACTTTTACCTATACCTGATTAGAATGTTGTGATCTTTTTCTGCCAAAAAAGGTTTTGCAATGATGTCATTTCACAATCCCTAGAACGTTTAAGGTTTTGAATTATATATACCTGGTCTCCAAATTAAATTTGAGCATTTTTTTGATAACTACAGTTTAATCAAAGATGTGTCTACCCAGCACAGTTACAGGGCAAACCTTAATTCACGGGAAAGTGGTTGTAGAGGCTTTTCTAGATCGTGATAGAGTTGCACTTTGCTTTTTTGTTTATTGTCATGTCACCTGATTATTTTATCTTGAATGTAATGGTATGCATCTTTGGGAGGCTACAAACGGTAACCTTGGATTTCTAAAATAAGCTCTTCACAATACTTTGCTAAGGACTAGACCACAAGTGACACATCCCTCCCGCTGTACTTGTTTTTCCTGTAAATGTAGCAACCAAATGTTAGGATCAGGAATTTTATTGTGAAGGGGGCTAAGTTCAAATTGATTTGCAGATAATTTGTGCTGTAACTGAAGGGATACTGTAATGGCCATTCACTGGCATTTTGTGTCGTTTGGTAGAAGGTCATCAGTAACCGCTTAGACTGGGCGTCTTGCCAGATGGAGCGGTATACTATTTAATGATGGCTAGTTTCTTATATTTGACTCACCCAAGTAAGCGACCACAACTTAAGAGGATGGTTAGAATTTCGACCATAAAATAATAAATTAATGCTCGAAAAGGAGAGCCGGTCAGTGGTCTGGTTGCTCACGGGTTTTTTTCCGATAATACGCATTGAGCCCTTAATCACTTGTGTAATGTATATAAGCTATGAGCATACTTATTCTTAAAGCCTCAATGTGTAATACTGTATTCGGCCACGCAACGGCACTGTGTTGTCTAGTACGAGCGAGGGCCAGTGATGCACGTCACAGCGTGACTGCTGAATGCCGGATAAAGCTGGCGCCGACTTAAGTGGGGCTTCCACTGTGTAAAAGAATTACACATTTCTCGAGCTATGACTTTAAAAAAAATAAAATCAACATTGGTATGATAGTTCATAGGGCTACACGATTTTGGAAAAACAACTAATTGTGACTTTTCGGACCTGTATTGCAATTTCGATGTGATTTTCGATTCTGTTTTGTTTTTGGGAAGAACTTAACTATGGTGACATGCAAAATTACCTCGAGATGATATCCTTGGAGGGAGAGAGAGGGAGAGAGAGGGAGAAAGAGGGAGAAAGAGGGAGGGAGACAGAGGGAGAGAGAGGGAGAGAAAGGGGGAGAGAGAGAGAGTGGGAGAGAGTATAAGAAAATAACAACTGTAGATCTACAAATGAAAACAGAATTGCAGTTGAATAAATAGTCTTCATTCTTATTATACAAAAGTACAACTAAATTAGAGGGATCTTCCTTTTAGTGTGAGAAAGAGATTTAGAGAGAGGCTGGCTAGCTACACGCTAGAGTCAGGTAACCGCGACTGCTGCAAGGTCTTTGTGTTGATTTAAAATACAAGAGTCACAAATGTAGCAGTTTTCCACGAGTAGTAGCTCTAAGCCGTCCATTTTATGGGCAATGGATCTGGCCATTCGCGTTCGGCAGTGGTGGCTTAAAAGTTGTTAGCCCAGCTGTTGTTCTTTTTCTCAATTACTTTTAGTGTTTCTGAATGCCAATATGTTGCACTTTATATTGACCTTACGATTGTTTCATGTTTTTTTTCTACAGATGAAAAATTTCTGAGTGAGGGCTTACCCTTGCACGTCACACTGGGTATTTGTATATTGTATTCTTTTTGCTTTATTATTGTATTGTTCTCAGCTCAGGGATGCTGCTGGAAATGTGAATTTCCCTTCGGGGATGAATAAAGTATCTATCTATCTATCTACCCAAGAATAGTGATTCCATACTTTTTGCTAGAGGATGTTATACGCTGCATCAGGCAGGTGCACCTTCATAGGCATCAGTTCTTACTGTCCTGTTTTACTTTCCTGTCCAATGAAAGCTTATATGCCACCAAAATATTTATTTGTATATGATTACGAATAACTAGATTGGCAGACTGACCTCCGGGGACTGTTCTACTCAAGCTGCCGGTCCACACTTCGTACATTGTGGATCCTGCCACTTATGACAAGTGTAGACTTTTACACCTTGTAAGCCTTAAATTGGTCTAGAGCAAGGGTCTCCAATGCTGTGCCTGCTAACACCTGAGTAGCCCCGAGACAGGTACTGAAAATGGCTCACCAGTGATGGGACATTGTGATTTTCTAGGGAATTTGATATCTAATTGGCATATTTTAGTGGTTGACTGAGCCTATTTTATCTAAATTTCTAACAATTACAACCTATTAATAACATAGTAATAACGCAAGTTGTCAGTTTAGAAATGTATATGAAACCGGTAGCCCCTCCTGCAAATTTGTAACAAAATGTAGCTCTTAGCTTAAAAGTTTGGTGGCCCCTGGTCTAGGGTATAAGCACCCAGATGCTAGCTTCACACTGCAGGGAAATTGTTTTTCTTGCCTACACGTGACCTGTATCCGATTTGTTTGTCTGAACGGCTCATATCTGATTTTCTTTTTTCACACCAGACCCAAGCCACAAACATATTTGGTCCTAAATCCGATACATATCAGACCATCTGCAATGCGACCTCTGTGTGAACGGTCGAGGCGCATTCATGCGACGCTTTATGTAAAGCCACAAAACAAACTTTACCCAGAAGCTCTAGCAAGGCACCTAGAGTAATTTGATTGGGTGAGTGGTAGGAATGGGTGCATTAATACATGGGACAGGAAGAGCGCACCCCTTCTCGCCCAGCAACGTCTGCACTGAAGGTAAACACGTTGGTATCCTTGTTTGCAGTATTTTGTGACGTTTTTACAAAAAGACTCGCACCTTGAATCCTTTTATTCAGGACAAAAATGAGCTATGACACTCTTAAGTACCTGCGGGAGGGAGACTCATTTTAAGTGGTATATTGGGAGACAGGCTCTGGGATTATTATTTCATAGATTCGATCAAATAATCAAACATCACACAGGGAATCAAAATGTGCTGAAGAATCAGCTTTTGTCCCGCGAGCGGGTTGGTTAATTTTATTTATCTCTTAGAATATATGGTGTGGCTCTCAAGAAAAAAAAAAATATATATTTTTACTTCTATGGCTATTTGGGTCAGAAAGGTTCACAACCCTCTGGTGGTAGTTAACCATTTGTAACAATTCAAATCATGCCACTCAGGGGAAAGTGAGGTTTTAAATTATTTTATTTTTTTGGGTGGGGACAATGTCCTGCATTAACATGCATGAGTACTTGAGCACATTGTGTGTGACGTCACGTGTCCTCTTCTGCGCATGCATGAGTACTTCTGGCATTCACACAGGAGATAAAGTCGAATGCAAGTTGCATTTTTTTTTTTTAAATGTGAACAAACTTGCAAGAACATTGGATTTCACCCAAAAATTAGATGTGAGCATTAAGCTCTGCTGTGTGAACCTAGAGATACTTAACTAGATGGCTTTCATTATCAGTGTATAATGTCTGGGTATCCTTCCACATTTTGGTCACTTGGTTAGAATGAATCGATCTTTGCCACCCATGTCCCACAATTTCTCCAAGTGACCACAATGCGTATTTGTTTCCATTGTGTTTGCATCTCGCGGTAACTCTCACTTTAATCTAATAGATTAACAAACAAAAAATATTACACTTTTTAATGTTGATAATGTTTCTGCTCAACAATACGGTGACTGCATAAGGCAGAATGGGTAACACTCCATTCATTGGGCAAAACTGACTCCTATTTCATAGAATCTGTTGTAGTACTACAAAAGTACTCATGTAGGTCTTATGAAAGAAATGAGAGGAACAATGAACGCTTATCCTGGGTCAGCGCCTATAGGCTTAAAAATTCCAACGTTCACCTGATGGTGTGCTGTGAATGGAGGATTAGCATCAACAAATCAAAATTGGATTGGCGTGTGGCTTTTACTCAATGGAGCTTTTAAAAAAAGCCTTACCTCCACCGGTTTACCTCCTAAGAAAAAGACCTCTGACAAGGACAACAGAATGGAGGCTAAGAAATTTGTAACCCTTCCCGAAGTGTGAGAATTTTTTTTTTTTACCACGGAAACAAGTTATCTGCGGCTGTGAATTTCTTTCAGGCTTTTTGGTACATATTTACCCTTCTCCTTTCAAATGTAAGAGTCATCTATATTGAGAGTGAAGCTCAGTTGTAAAAGAAATACTGGTCTGGCAGGATGATTAAGTCCAGACTGATAGGGCTCAGCAGGAAGGACTTACAGAGGGGGGAGTTGGTATTCTTCAGGGAAAAGTCTGGCCCTACAGAGCCTTTTTGGACCTCATGGGATGGGGATGGGCGCAGAAGGTTCATTTGGCAAAGGTTAATGTCGCCACCTAACCTGGGCACCTTTTTAGTTGTTAACTGTCTGTTGTGGTTTGATTTTTTATATTTTATTATTTAACCCTTTAACACTTCAAAATTGGAGGGTTAGTGGAAAAAAGAAATCAGTATCACATAGATTGCAATTGGTATTGCGGTTATTTAGACAATAATTCATTGATTTTTAAAACTTTGATTTTTTTTTCACCAATTAAGCTAAACTCATCATAACTACAATGGCACAACATACTTCCTTGTTATGAAAAATTCTTTATTATGTCGCACTATTCTTTCTCTTGTCTCTCCTGACAACATCATCGTTATCGGATTTAATATACCATACATTTTCAAATTTTCACATCTTTTCCAATATAGTGGGCTAGTCTGGTCCGCAACAAAAATTGTATTTTTGCCACCACAGATTTATTATAACTTTTTTTTGATAAATGAACTTTTAAGTAAAGAGCGTCGTGGATGTATGGAAATGGATATATTTGTGTCATTGGTATTTTGAGGAAAATAAATGTCTTAAATCTTTAAATTCATTTTCAAGTATGCCTACAATTGTGAGGAAAATTGATTTGTCAAAAGGTAAAATAAAGAATATAGTATTTTAAAACAAATCTAGCCCTTTCCGTCAAATTTTGTCAAATGAGGAGTAGTTTTATGCACTTTGACAATAGAACAATTGGATTAAATTCCAATAAAATATCATGTTCCAAATTCCGCACGGCCCCTTTCATTGTTGTTATAGGAGGATGAACGCTCATGGAGTCAACGCCAATTCCCTGTTATTTGAATGAAGTCCTCTGTTAGCATTTGCATTCTGCTTCTGACTATTCAAAAATAAAGAAGCTTGTTTTATTTCTACTTAAACAATGGTTACACAAATATTTTTCGATTTGTCTGGCACGTTGAGAAAAGCCAAAATCACGATGCAATTTTAATTTTCCCCCACCTTAATTGGCTGGTATTTACTTTTAGAATATGTTTCAGTCAGAGGGTCGTAGGGTGTTTGCAGCATTCATGCAACCTGCCGTTATGGATTTGTTTAGGAGTGACTCAATATTATATAATGTTAAGAAAAGGAAAAACACCTCATATTTTTGATTGTCTTTAACTCAGAGAGATTAATGACTGAATATTATATTTGAGTGTACCCCCAAATTGCATAAACTTCTTGAAGCAGTACATTGGCCTACGAGTTATTTGTTACTCATCTTCAGATTCCCCGCGGGAGGGTGGTGTAAAATCAAAAGGACGCCCGTCTGTAATGTTCTACTTTTAACTCCTTACGTAATGTGTTCCGGTTTTGTGCTCATTTAAGTTGCATGGGCAGCCACGTGCTGGGCGTGTGTTGTGATGACGGCGCATCGTAGAGGTGGACGCTGTCTGGAATAGCGTTTGATCCTCTTAACTGATTAGGGGCTGCCTATAGAGGGGGGGGGGACCTGCTTGGGAAGCCCATGGACAGATGTCTGTACTCCGCACGCGCTCCTAACCTTCCTGTTTATTTCAGGTTCTGAGGGCTCCAATCAGATCCTTTTTGTTTTAACAGATCCATACTATTTTGACCCACAAAATAATTAAGTGGAGGGGCTGAAACGATTACCATATTTCCAGGGCTACAAGGCACACCACAAAAATCCCCAAATGACCGGAAGTTTGAGAGTGTGCATTATACCCGGTAGACTTAATCGGAAATGCTTCACCATGTATACTGTATGCAATCAGTGATCAGGTGATGAATTCTATCACTGTCCATAATTGTATAACATTGGATGCAACAGAATACAAACTTGGATCGAATTGGGGACAGCAATGCATACTACCCTTTGGACTGTCGATCCATCCATCAATTATCTGCACCACTTATTCTCCGTAGGGTCGCAAGGGTGCTGGAACCCATCCCAGCCATCTTCAGGCAATGAACTGGTTGCCAGCAGGTCGCAGGGCACACGGACAACCCACTTGCTCAGTCACACCTAGGGCCAGTTTGGTCCGGCCAATTAACCTGACCTGCGTGTTTTTGGAACGTGGGAGGAAACCGCAGTGCCTAGACAGCACGAATGGTAGGAACATGCGAACTCTGCACAGGAAGGCGGGTAACTGGGGTTCAGAACTGTGCTGCGGACGCGCTTACCACCCAGCTGCCGTGCCGCACCCCTTTAGACCCCTCAGGATACAAATGAGATTGAAAAGGCAATCGGTCTTATCTCATTACCACAATACTTTGAGTCTCATTACCATATACGGAAGAAGAAAAAATGTGTATCTGTATTTGTTGCACCTTTTCTCAGTTCATTGTAAGCATTGTAAGTAACGGTTTATTACATGTCTAAATTGTATTGTATTGTATTTATTTATACAGCCAGTATAAACAATAAATATGATATATACAAGAAATCATTTGACACGCCAACTCTCAATAATAATATAATAAATTTAAAAGAATAAAAAGAATAGAGTAAAAAATATGTTGTAGTGTATCATACAAGGTAATTATATAGAATAGTTAAAAAAGAAAGAATATGTAAATAACAAGACTAGAGTAGGATAGCTCGGAGGAACGCCGTTGGCATATTAATACTATACATAATGTCCTAAATCAATTCCTGTTGAACATACGAATAGCAGAAGGGTAAAAACTCTCTTTAAGACGTGGAGTCTTGCTCACAATGGAGCGAAGACGGCGACCTGACGGCAGGTAACCAAAGTACCTGCAAGCAGGGTGACTGGGATAATTTTTAGTATCCGTTTTCTAGTTCGTCCGATGTAGATACTTTGCAGGGACGGGAGGCCAGTACCTATTATTTCCTCTGCCATCTTCACTACTGATTCCATCTCTGACAATTCTTTCTGATTGACGCGACCAAACCAAACTGTGATTGACCTACTTAAAACAAAGTTGGAGACAATGGACAGCCCTGAGGCGTACCAGTGTTGAGGACAATAGAACATGAATATTTAAAAATAGTGTGGTGATGCGATAAAACCGAATGCTTTGTCATGTGTTGTCTGCATCCCCAGTGATATAGTGGATAGGATTTGGCTGGCTACCTGCCAGCCAAAAAAGATTCATTCAAATTTTTCGAGGGCGTCTAAAAGATGGACATACTTTCACACGCAATATTTGGAGCTTCACAGAGGCTGCAATAATGACACAAGCTAGAAGAGGGCATCGGTCAGTAGAAATGTTCCAAATTCCATACATCACCTCGAAGAGTGACAGCAACTATGGACTTCAATCTCCTCTAGCTTTGTCTATCGTGATGTTTGCTGATTATGATTTTATTAGTTTGTTAACGTCAGTATACCAATATTTTTAAAGTTTATTCTTATTTGACTTGTCATGTTAACATGGTCCAATGCTTCAGTGTTGTTTTAGAACATTTTCTCAATACAGTGTTGACTGACTTATTACAGACAGTACTAAAATCTGTTTTTTTTTCTCAAGAAATACAACCTTAAACGAAGCAGTCATTTACATTGTAAGAAGTAAAGTTCAGTCAACTGAAATTCACTCCTTTGCTGCCAGATTTCTGTGAGACATTTTTTTCCCATAAATCCCAGGACTCTGAACATCTCAATTCACTCTGCTGAAAGGAATGATTGACCAGTTTGTGTCCAGCAATTGTGTAAGAGTTGAAGGAGTAACTTTTGGATGGTCTGGTTAATGAATGAGTCAAGACACTATTTTTGTTCTGTATTACATGCATTTAATCTTGTGGAAGATTTGAGCAGTTTGCTTTTCAAAGGGCCACTTCCTAGATCACTGCCATCACAATTCAAGTTTTGTTTTCTGTATCCGTCGCTCAGTCAGATTCCATTAAAAAGGGAGTGATTGAGCAGGGTTCTCTGAAAATGCCTGCATTTCATCAGAAGTCGTTTGTTTTATTTGGCAATCTTTTTTTTTTTTTCTTCATACGTTGATTTTGAAAATCATAAGTGAACACGCATTGTTAATTGTTTGGTAAAATCTTTTTAAAGAAATTTACTTTTAGTCTGGGAAAATAACCAACTTGTACATTCAGATATATTTTGAGCTCTCCCAGCACCTTTATTGTAATTTACAGTTTCTATAATTTCTTGAGTATTTCAAAACGTTTTTACTGTATTGCATACATTGATTGAATCTTCGTTTACATAATAGTAATAATAAATTTCACCTGGGAAAATTGAATTTATTAATCATGGTGGTCCGCCAGGCTCATAAAGCTCTGTGGGGAAACCCTCATGAAATGATCATAGGTTTCAAGCTTTCTTAAGTCAAATTTTCCTGAATTTGGTCAAACTCACTAGAAGGGGTTGGTGTAGGACCATCGGACTACCTCGTATGACATGATTTTGTGAGGTAGAGAAACCACTAAAACTTTGTTAGGGTCCCACCGTGACCGGATTTGGGAAATGCTTGCAATTGGGGGGATCGTCCTGCTTTAGTCAAGCGCCCATGCCCCCTTTGCACCTCCTCCTTCCATCTCCCTCCCTATCCTCTCTCTCTCCCTCACCGCTCACTAGGCACCAGTGCAAGGACATGTGCTCATCTGAGTTGTGCAGCCCGCTTCAGTCACATGTTCGGTTTATTTTGTATTTTTTTCCACTGAGGTAAGTTAGCTTGTGTTGTCTTCCTTCCTATCTTCAACTGATGCCATTTTTGGCTTGCCTTCAAATGACTCGACACTGCGCTGCATTTGCAAGGCTTAGTTGTGGAGATGTTTCTGCGTGAGAACACTGCCCAGCTCATTCGTCGTTATAGGATGTGACATTTGTTGGAAGGGGGATGCTGCGTTTGTGTTTGAGGATCCCAATGGCTCGGGGGGTTTGTTGCCTGATCTGTTTTGAACAAATTATCAATGTTATTAAGATCTCTGTGCTTTAGTGATTGCTTTCTCCCCCATTCCTTCTCGACAACCCTCAATTGACAAACATGACCCTCCACATCCCATGTAGGAAAGGATGATAGAGGAGCACTCGGGATCACCGCGTCACTTGCTCAGTAGTCACTTTTGAGTCCGGAGTCCGAACTATTTTCTTTACATAACAGTCAGCGAATTATCACCCAAACCTGGCCACGGAAACTTCCCCTTTTTTTTTTGCTTTTTCATTTAGAAAATGCCAACCATCAAACCAAACTGATTTACTAATGTTGTTTTCTGGTTGACCTTTTTCTTAGTTAAACGTAACAAAAAGATTATTGTTGAAGAATAAATTTAAGGCTAGCCGTAAATCTAAGCCAGGAAGCCATGAGGGCAAACGACAATGGACCTTTTGTTTCTCCATTCCGTAAAGATTTTTATCCTTAGCCAGCATTCATTTTGAATTAATTTAGCCCATTAAGGAATTGAAATCCACATGCACTAATCTAGGGTCACGGTTAAACTGCTATTTAACTTTGATTTATATGCAAAAGACAATGCTATAAAGTAAAAGCATCACTTACGTTTTTTTAGTACAGTATAGCACAATCTTGATATTTACAAAAACTATATAATCTTTGCTAACTGACGTCATTAACACAGCAAACATTCTATCTGCGAATTCCCTTATAGATTATTTGAAAATTCAAATAAGACTGAATAGTCAATGAAATAAGCTTGAGGAAAAACCCTATACATATTTTTAGTTTCATTTTTTTCTAACTATTTATTTTAATACTTGAAAAATAGTCTTTCTACCCCTGCCATTTATCCACCTCAACAGGGCTGCTAGAATGAAAAGCATTCAAACCAGATATGTTTAAAGCGACAGTTTGAGCACTAAATGTCGCTGTATTGTATCGTGCAACCGAAAGAGTTCTAAAAGGCACAAGGAAGAATCTAAATAACAGAGACTCAAAGTGATCAAACCACACATTTTTTTAAATGTACCAGTCACCTAGCTGCATGGAAACTATTATATTCAATCTCAAATTCTGTGTTATTTTTTTAATTCATTTTTTTAGATGAAATTATTTCATTGTATTTTTTTGTGTGTTTGTGTTTATACAGAATGAGGAAGTAAGTTATCTGTGATCAGTCATGGCTGTCCAGACTGGCATCCAGGTAAGTTTATGGAGGAATTCTTGCTGTTAAATTTCAGTTTAATAATGTCGGTCAAACTCACCATTTGTTATCAGGATTTCTATGAGTGCTTGAAATCCTTAAACCCTTAAATTTTAATGTTGAGTTTTCAATTTTTTTATTGAAAAGTGCTTGAATTTTGGGTGCGGTGCTTGTAAATGCTTGAAATTGTTGCCATATCTCACACACAGTCTGCTTAAAAATGATGCTGACATTGGTCTCTGGTGGTTTTGCTTTCACATTGCATTTCTTTTTACATGAATAATGACAGCTGGCATTACTTTGTATGGCATTGTCCTATGAAGCCTTATCACCCCCTATGGGTCGTGAGGACAGGTGCATCTTACACCTAAACAAGGCACTATGAAATGTGTATTAGTGCAAGCATTATTTGTAAACTATGAACATTATTGGCCATGAAAAAAAATGAATGTAGTTTTTCCCAGTGCAAAGTTAAAATCGGAAGAACTTCCTGCAACTGAAAATCTAAGCGACATATTTCCATCAATTTACCCAACACTTATATGGATAGAGATTTGTCTCTAAAATATTAACACACGTGTTGTTCGGGTACATAAAATATTTGTGATTTACTTCAGAACTAAAAAAATTATGTCACGCAAGATTAAAGATAAATCTTGTATAGAAATCGCAGAGAATTTGTGGATCTGTAAAGTACATGATTCACACCGGATTTCTTCTGTTAATGTTAGTGGAAAAATTGACTTTGAAAGTCCTCAAAAAGTCCTTAAATTCACACCCAAAATAGCTTAACAAACCCTGTTTGATGCATTTCGTTTATTTTTAATATTTGTTTTTTTCCTTTTATTACTCATTGTATTTTTTTTACCTCTTTTATTGTTATAGTATAGTTTTGTTTTTATTGTGTAATCATAAAAGTATGTGCAGCTCCATTGGTGTTTTGATTACAAGGAAAAAAATGTCGACATCTGTGTCAAACGGCAAGTGAAGCAAGCCCACTTTTGTCATAGCACGCCGTCTTGTTCTCATTTCTCACGTACCAGTATCTCACATTGTTGGGAGGGGTGGCTGGAATGCAATCCCAACTTTTCTTCCCCTTCCAGCAACCAATGTCAACCGTGCAATAATCCAAAACAACACTCGTGTCGAGTTGCAGTCAATTTTTACATTGCATTTTTTTTGGCAAGACTTGAGACCCCCGCCCATCTTTTTCTTCTTAAATAAATTAGTGAGACAGTGTAACTGAGTCACATCAAAACAGGAATCTTCTCAGTGAAATAAATGGAAATGAGATACATTGATTAGCTGTTATCCAAGAGACCCTGTAGTGATATTGATCCATAATCAACCATCGTGACTGTGCAAGTGAGGATGTGGTTGCGTCATGCACTTTTAAGGATCGCTAAATGGCTCACTCGTGCTGAAAAAAAGGACTTACTCATGGGAGCACGGGTAGCATATGTGCATCTTTCTAACCGCATCATTAAAAAAAGCACAGCTGCGACTGAGTATTTTGTCACGTGTTCACTGACTGTTATGTAATATAATGGACTGAAAGCACCAGACAAAAGTTGGAGGAATCTTGGTGTATTGAATGTAAGACCTTGATGTAATATGTCGGAAAATTTGAAGTAAAAATAGGCAGACAGGCTGAATCAACCCTTGTCTAAATTTATACCCGTTGTGCATTGAGAGGAGCCAGTTGAGGTGGCTCGGGCATCTGAAAGGATGCCTCCTGGACGCCTCCTTTGGGAGGTGTTACAGGCATGTCTCACCGGCAGGACGACCAAAGACACGCTGGAGAGACTGTCTCTTGGCTTGCTTTGGAACGACTTGAGATCCCTCTGGATTAAGTAGCTGTGAATAGGGAGATATGGGTTTCCCTGCTGAGACTGCTGCCCCCGCGACCCAAGCCCAGAAACGGAAGAAAATGGATGGATCTATCAACAACATATTTAATAGAAATCAAACTTATAAATCTCATACTTTTGGAGAGAAAGAAAATCAACTGCTCCCATAAAATTATTCATTAAAAATTATTCCAAACTCTGGGAATATTCGTCGTGGTCCTGTAAAACCAAGGTGACATTTTTTGACTAACATCAGTGTCAAGCCTTGAAATAGGCGGGATAGATTATTCTCTGCCCAAAAATGTGACTAGTCAATTTTTTTATAATTTCATATTTTGCTAAAACACATATTTATGAGCTGGGTTGAATTTGAATTGTGCAAATTGTTATTGAAATTGTTTGATTAAATATTAGGTATTGTTGCTAACATACAAGCATTAGTGGCTGGCTGCTGTGTTCACAATGCAAGCTTTCATAGTAAGCATTATTGACACTAGCCTTAGCTGCTAAAATGTTGTTTGTTCACATTTTAATTTGTATTTCATTCCACAGACGAAGTGGCAATAAAATCAAGACTCCACAAATTAACAAAACCTTAAAATTAAAACGGCAAAGAAAGCAGACTCATCTTTGTCCCTCCCCTTTAACATTTTCCACACTAGTATAGTACGTAGCTAAATCTACCATCGTTTAATTTTTTAGATCACAATTTTAAGTCCTTCACAATCTAATAAGGTAATCGCAAAACTGTAGCCTGCCTCAAGACATCCTTTTGTATTAACACAATAACGCCAAGATTTCACTGCATCTTCGTTTTCTTATAATCCTAATGTTTTGAATGAGTTGATCTAAAACAAAATGCATTGTTGAATGATTGGTTGGCTGGTTGGATCCCTTGAACCAATTATGTCTTCTCTTTCCAGGTGAGGCTCATTTTTCTTCAATGCAAATTTCTCTTCTTACTAGTACTTTTTAAACGTTTGCACGTTCATATATGTATTTTTGTTAATGTTTTGGATTTTTTTTTTTATGAACTGCTTAATATTACACACTGTCCCTTTTTAAAGTCCTTGAACATGTTAATAATTTCTAATGCCATTTACAAACCCAATACTACAGATATTCACATATCACATTTTAGTTTGGACCCCAATGGAATTCTAGGAGCTTTTCCTGACCCTCACTGGTATAAGTGGATCAAGTTAAGCGCATCAAGCTAAACTTGATGAGGGTAAAATCTAATGTACAGCGCAGCACATGCTGATTTAATTCAAAGCTGTACAAGTGTATTTAGGCTTATCAGGAAACATTCTGAGAAACGTAACGAAAGAAACTGGTCCTTTGGCAATTTTAAGTCTAATCTGCTTCAAATAGATTTGTTGTTGTTGACCTGTACATATTTCCATTACACAACGTGTTAGGTTTGTGTGATTAGTCTCAAAGTTTGTATTTAATCTGATGTCGAGAAAGGAACATTGCAGCAAGGTTCGCCACCTGACCGAATTTTGTTATGTAATGTTTGACCAGCTGAGTCGATTCAGCTCATGATACGAGGTCACATTTTTACTTTGGGACATCAGGTGTGCACGTGCGTGGAAAGGTCATTTTCGAGGCAATTTTTCCAGTGGTTAGCATAATTATCATCACATGTTGCCGCAAGGGAGCATTTTTTTTTTTACCTAACAAAATTAGCTTAATGCTTTTCATAATGTGCCTAATCGACTGCACTGATTTCTTGTTAATCATTGATTATTTTATTCTTTAAATAACTCGCAAAAAAACACATTCAAGTTAATTAAAGTATATGTACTTAATCAAGTATATTTTGTTATGTTTAATTTTCTTAGCTTTTCCAGATTAGGATCAGGCTACAGTTTAAAATGTCATAAATCATGGAAGCGGGAGTCTGAAGTGTAGGTTGCTTTAGCAACTAACAACATGACTAATGCTAGCTTGCATCAGCGTTGCTAGCCACATTAGCATTTTTTATTTTGTTTTTTATATCAAAAATATCACATTTTGGGGTAAAATATATTTCAAAATTGTCTAAATTTTTAAGAGTCAGATTGGATAGTTATGATTTTTTGTTATTAATTTTAAACAATAAACCCCATGCAGCATTTATCAATTAAAGATAAATCCTGTGCAAAATGTTCCACCAATAAGTGATTTCACATCAGCCTTAATGCATATTTAACAAATATTGGTTGTGCAAAAAAAGACAAAAACTCATCTTGTGGCTTACTTGCTTGAATTTGATAAATAACTAGTTACTAAAAATTGTTAAATATTCAGCACCAGCTTTGGGAAATTAAACTACTACAAAAGCGTAAGTGTTGTTTAAAAAGTAATTTTTTTTCAGCAGCACGAGAAAACACTTAAAAATGTGTGCGCATTATTGTTTTTATTTTACATGAAAACAATTCAATATTGACAGCTATAGAACTATATTTGCATTTTAACTCTTTTACAAACCAGTGGTTGAAAATGTAGATGATCAACAAACAAAAACAAATTTTGGCGCTAAGATTTTTGAGGACTTTTCAAGGGGTTTTTTAAAATTGCCCCCAAAAAATATTTCTTAGTCTTGTAACAGAAGATCATGTTGACTATTCGAAAAGTGATGAACGATGAAATTCTACATTGTGCATTTAATCAATAATAATTAAGCAAGACTGAAAAATAAAACATACCGTCTAAATATTTATTCAGAATAGAGTCGGCGATCATAATCGAGTCTCTGTTTCAGCGCCCACACGTTTTCCTGTTGAACATTTCAACGCCTGGACAAGTCTTTGGTTGTTTTCAACACAAGAAGTCACTTTGGAAGAAATTACATTTCATAGATATACAAGCTACAAGAGGGGGCCCCGTCTTGCAACAAGTTGTGTAACATCTGAATGGACATCTGCTCCACATTTCTCCATTGAACTAAAGCCACTGGGACTTGTAAACAAGGAAGGAATGTATTGGAGGCGGGATTTTTTTGTCCTCATCCAGCCAAGGCATGCATGGCTTGCAACAAAGATAGATATGAGAGGACGTTATAGCGCCAGGCGCGGTGGCCACATCGCTCGGCGCCAGTCTAGGTAGTAGAGTGCAAAGCGCCACACTCTTTCTTGAGACTATCCTCGAAGGCAGCTTTGGGTGTTTTTTTAGCAGCTAAATTCATGACACTGATTAAAATGAGAAGGACAAACCTTAAAAAAATCATTCATCAGAGCAATATACTTTATTTTGTGCAACATAAGGCTCACCCGATTACAAAGTGCACTCTCCAGAATATTTTTTTTCATATTTTTCGAAGGGCGCTTGAAACTGAGACTACAGTAAAAGCTACTGTGTAACCATCGGCTTCTTTATATACTCGTGCCATATAATGGTGCAGTGAATAACCAGCTAAGCTGGTATTGCTGATTAAAACTACAAAGGGTTTGCATTGGGGATAAAACCTAGATCTCGGCGATGAGGGCACCGACAATTTTCGACTGGACCACCAGTGGTCAAATGAAATACAAAAACGCATTATATCTTATCTGATTTTTACACTATTTTTACTCTCAGTGCCAGAAACCTTGATTTGCAAGTGCATTCTGATGGGTTGAACAGTCTCTCCACCTCACCTGTGCATATTTTCTTGTATACATATCAAATACCTGCGTGTATTGTATTCTATTGAAAGACTTTCTGTTGTCTGTTTATTTCGCAATGTTATTGACGGACATGTGAAGAAGGGAGAGACTGTTTTATTTAAAGTCTTCATGAAATGTTTATCCTGGAGTGCCACACAAAATCTTGATGTAAACAATATTAGCTCCTTTATCAATAACGATAAAGACTATTCGTTATATCTTAGAAATAAGACCCAACTGACTTAGTTGGGTCCAAACAAATTACCAACTATTTTAATAATCAACAAATAATTTTTAGATCTTCTGGCTCAGAAATTCTTTAAATTTAGAAATTCAGCTTAACATATGTTTTTATTATTTTTCCATAAGACACAGTTAGGTACATTTCATATTGTATAAAATCACTGCAAAATGTGCTACACCCCTATTATCGATGTTTAATTTTACAGCATTTAAAAGGGTGAACCACTGAAGCCTTTTAAGCTCTACCATTATGTATGTATTCTGTGTAGCACTATTTAGTTACTCTATATAACATGCTAAAGTGGGCATTTGCACGTCACTCTGGGTATTTGTATATTGTATTCTTTTGGCTTTATTATTGTATTGTTCTCAGCTCAGGGATGCTGCTGGAAATGTGAATTTCCCTTAGGGGATGAATAAAGTATCTATCTATCTATCTAAAGTTTTATTTATCTTTGTTAGTCTTTGTGCAACATTTATCAGCCTTTTGCCATTATTTGTGCTGGAAACAAAATTTTGTTTTAAATGTTAGAACACTCTTATTTACACTTTTTAACTGAGACTTTTTGTTTTCAGGTGTGGTTTGGCGAGAAGTTTGTGGCTCCTGTCCTGAGGCCGCAGAGTCCCCGCAGTCCATCGGCCTCCAGGAGCCGCCACGGCCCCGGCCTGGCTGACGTGTTCCAGTACGACAAGTGGCTGGCAGTGCGGCACGAAGCCACGCTGGTGCCCATGCAGGAGGACCTTGCCATCTGGCTCACGGGAATGCTTGGTTTGTTCGATTCAAGTTTTATGATAAAATTTAACAGGCGATCTGCAACTAAAGCCTTTTTAATAGTTGACTCGTCCCCGACTATTGAAACAATTAGTCCAATAATCGGATATTAGTTTTTTTTTTTTCTTAAATTTACCGTAGTCTTGCTCAAGCTGCTCAGTCTTTGCCTGAGTGGCTCAATGGTATTTTGCCGACAGTGATAAGACTTGCGGAAGTTAGTTGATGTTGTCTTCTATACCCGCGTTGGCATTCAAAAATGTGATAGACCTATTAATGGCTTTAAAGACAACTTCTGGCGACAAAATAAAATATCTAACTCTACACAAATGTAAACATGAATGGCGTTTGCAATTAGCCTGTGATGCTAGCATTTGCTGCCAGCTGATTATCTCATACCTGCTGACTTACAAGTTTTTCCCGTAGTTTATACATATTTTGATCCTTTCAAATTGTGTATTTTTTTTTTTTGGTTTGAACAAATTTATTGACACTAATAACAAAAAAAAACAATCATGACAATCACAACAGCAATCAAGCACATTCACAATATTATGTTCCAATATGATGTTATTACCAGCAAACAAGTGAGGATTTGAACAACCCCTCTCGAAAATCCTATTAGCAATCAAGCATATTCACAATTTCATTATATGACATCTTTGTGTATGCCGTATAACAATTCTTGCAGGGGAATTTTTTTTTTTTTTTTTTTTTCTTCACGTGTTGCCCATTTCGTCTCGGATCATTATCGTTTTTGTTAACGGTAGCAGACAACGTCATACATTCCTAATGAAGATGAAGTCTGTAAAATCCTGCACTGCTATGAATAATAAGCTACGCAACATTTACTGCAAGTGGGGAAAGATTTAAGAAACTATTGTTTGCGTCGTTTATTTTGTAAATAAAAACTTGCACAAACTATCTTTGTTTTTATTCTACAAAGTCTGCCTTTCTGTGAATAAATAGGTGCCGCTTTGTTTCTAAAGTTTATTTTCGTTTAAAAAGGAACCGCAATCATTAATAAGGGGAGGAATTGAATGACTGTATCTAAAACTTGATAGATTTAGTTTTGAAGGAATGACCGGAACAGCCACTCCTCATTGGCCCATTATCATGTCTATTATCTCTTTAGACTCTAATGGAGTAGGGTGTAAATTGAACTTGCCCTTTGTGTTATCTTTTTGTATTGTTTTTGGTAGTATCATGCCTTTAGGATTTCCCACCAGGATTGCGACCAACGATATCGCGATGACTAGTCACGGTCTTATTTTCTTTCTCAACTAGCCTGGGAGCCTTAAAAGTCAGGTGCACGGGGTTTACGTTTCAAGTCACTTTTGTTGTTTGATAAAAAGATAAGAGTGGGACAATGTTTCTTTTGTTGCTAGTACTCATTGTTGTCTTTTTTTTTCCCCACGAGAATTTGGTGGCTTTTGTGATGGGCTGTAATTCTTTGTCCTCTTTTTTTCAGGCAGGCTTTTGATATTTCTGTATTTATTTATTTTTTACAAAGAACTACATGTAGAATTTGGTATCGCCCAAAGATCACATGATATCAAAATACTTAATATTAGTTTAGTCTGTTTGTCTGTCTGCCTGTTAGTCTGGCTTCATCCTTCTCTTTTTTTCTCCATCTCCTTATTCCTCAATATTTTCTCTCAATTTCTGTACTTTTTTCATGCTCTATTTCTCCCTCTCTTTCTCTCTCTCTCTCCCCCCCTCCATGTATCACTATTTTTCTGTATTTGATCAATTTATATAGTTCCCTCTTGCTCTCTATTTCCCCTTCTAATTTTTTCATGCTGTTTTTTTTCTCTCCTCTTTCCCTGTCTCTTTATCATTTTTCTCTTTCTGGTCCCCTTTTTATCCCTCTTTGTTTTTTTTTCTATTTGTCTTCTTGCTCTCTTTCTTCCTGTCTTTCCTTCTGTCCTATATTTCTCCCTCTTCTCTCTTTCTCATTCTCTTTATTTATGTCTGCTTCTGTGTCTCACTCTTGCTTTCTCCACCTTCCTGTTGTTATATCTATTTGGACCCATATTTACCTACATTTATTTACATTTCTGTGTTTCTCTTGCTTCTTTTCCTTCCTATTTGTTTCTCTTAAGTTTCCCCTTTTCTCCCTAACTCTCACTTCTTCCTTTTTTCTTTTCCTTTTTCTTTAATTATGTCTGCGTTTATTTCTGTCTTTCCCAAATCTCTTCTCTCACCGTTTATATATATATATATATATATATATATATATAAGTTTTTCTTTATCAATATATCTTTTTATCTGCAGAAGAGGAGGTGAGGGCTGAGTTCTTCATGGAGGAGCTCAATAATGGTGTGAAGCTCTGCAAACTCATCGGTGTCCTGCAGGCCAAAATTGCCCAGAGTTGCCCCTCTGCCCTCGGCAAGGTAAGTCAGCAATGCTGCCTCCCAAAAAAACGGAAAAAAACAGCATTTTACCTTAAATGCCCGGTTGTCAATTTAAAAATGCGAGCCTGACCAAGCAAATAAACTCATAAATCTCCTGCTTTTATGAGAGGCGCCCAAACACAAACAGGAGTATATTCTCTTTCCTCGACAGCTCTTCCCCACGAGGAAGGTTGCCTGCAAACGTGACGCTTCTCCAGGTTCTTTCTTTGCTCGTGACAACACTGCCAACTTCCTAGCATGGTGTCGGGACATCGGTGTGGACGAGACATTCCTCTTCGAGTCCGAGGGGCTCGGTAAGTTTTCAAGCCAAAGGATCAAGCTTGCAGAACTTGTATTGGGCTTTCCCAATTTCTAATAAAAGGCCCTTTTTGTAATTCCTGTTTTCTGTGAATATGGTTATGGCCTGTTTACAAAATAAAAATAAATTGTACAATTGATTTGGCTTTACTATTATTTTTAAATAATTACTTTCATTATTTAAAGGTGGGGTGCATCATTTGAGGTGTTCTTAAAAAGTTGATAGTGGAATATTTTCAATTGTGCGTTAACAATGCCCAGCTGACTTCAAAGAGCCTTATTATATATTTCTTTCAGCTTTTTTCCTGCTTTCATTTTTTAGCTCTGCGTTTCGGGACGTGCAACACATTAGGAAGCATGGCTATGAGGACAAGGAGGGGGGGTTGAGAGCTTTTATGCTTGTCCTCGCGTTTCTTGTTAGTATGAAAATGGTGACAGTGTGAAAAGGATGGAATCAATACAGTCCAAAAGCCAACCCAAACTTAAAAAAATATTTTAAAAAAGTGTTTTATCAAGCGCGGAGAAGAAATGTACAAACTTTCTCGGGCCACATAAAAAGCTTGATAGAGGCTGCAATTCTTTATTAAGCCAGAAGATGGACAGCTCCTCTAATATAAAAACTTAAAACATTTGAAAGATGTGTGTGATCTTTGAGTTTAAAATGTTATATATCTGTGTCAGTCTTTGTGCAGCATTTATCAGTCTTCTGCCATTATTTGTGCTGGAAACAAAATTTGTTTTAAATGTTTTAAAACACATTTTCCATCTGCTATTATAAGATAATGGTGATCATTTGAACAATCATTTTTCCTGAGAAGAAATAAATTAAAAATGTTCGAATTCAAAAAAATGAATAAAACCATGCTGACTTAAATAACAGTCTTTAAATTAATGAAATGTTTTTTCAACAAGGCAATCTATATTCATTTATCTTTTTGCCGTGCGAACTGGCGGCAAACTGAGTTGATTAAACTTCTGTTTTTACATTTTCAAATAGTTCTTAATTTACTCCTTTATATATACATCGATATTAAAAAAAGAGAAGTTGGTGCCTAATATTGAAAATAACCCAACCTTGGCATAATAAGCAATCTAATTTGCGAGTATTTGATAGTCAACTGAAAACAGCAGTTCACAAGCACTCCATAATAGTCAAAATAACCCAACCCTGGTGTTACAGGCAATCTTCTTTGCAAGAGTTTAACAATCAAAAAAGAGACCAGCAGACCATGCTCTATAATGGTCAAAATAATCCAACCCTCGCATCATACGCAACCTTCTTAACAAATGTTTAATAGTCAAAATAAAAAACTGTGCTCAAGCGCTGAATCATCCCAAAATAGCCCAAACCTGGCATCATAAGCAAAATTCACTGCAAGTGTCAAAATAAAGAACAAGCATTCTTGTTATCGTTAATCTTCTTTGTAGGGTCCAATAGTCAAACTAGAACAACCCCAGCTCCCTCCAGGGAATTGTTAACCCAACATCCTTTTTCAAGCATTGGACTTCTGTAGTCCCAACGAGAGCAGAGAGGACAGCTGCTGCTTTGCCAATTTGCCATGTTGACTTATACGTTTTTATTTTGTACTGTTCAGTGCTGCACAAGGAGCCCAGGCAGGTCTGCCTCTGCCTGCTGCAAATTGGACGCATCGTATCAAAGTAGGTTTTTGAATTGTGACTTTTGAAATGTAGCATCAAGAGTAACTATGCGTGTGCTCAAATTTTTCAGGTATGGCGTGGAGCCTCCTGTCTTGGTGAAGCTGGAGAAGGAGATCGAGTTGGAGGAGACCTTGCTCCTGACTGAGGAACCTGCACCTGCCGTCAAGACCTTCAGTGTTTGCTGCCAGCATGGTGGCCTCTTTCAGTCAGGGGTGAGTCCACAACATTTCTTGGGCATGATATTGTTCTGACCCTTGTCCAAAAGGAATCATCCAAAAACTGAAACCAAGTCCTTAAAGGGACATTCTATTATTTAGCACCTCCTAGTGGTAAAAAAAAGTCAGTTTTTCAGAAAAAAAGAAATAAGCAATAATATATGAATTATCATAAATATGATTTTTTTAAATTGTAGGTTGTGAAATTTGCATTTATTTTGCACGACATTAGCGTCACTTAGAGGGAGCTGACATTTTTGTCCATCATCTTGCTGCTAAGGGTACCACAAAAACCTTGCTAAAAACATCTAGAAGACAAAATGGTGCTTTAGAGTCCCTTTGAAACAGACGTAGTTTGTATTTTTTTTGTGGGTTTTAGCACTCATCCTCAGTTGCAATACACAATATAGCAACATCTCGTGGTCAGATAATGGACTCTCTCCCTTTTTTAATATTGAATTGTTTTTACAAGCAACCTGATGCCCATTATAATAATTGTGTGGAATTGAGAATGAAAAAGAAAATGTTATTTTGTTCATGTCTTGAATTTATGATTTAAATTTGTATCAATATATACATTTCAAATTGAAAAAATTTACATTTCAACCCAAATACATTTCATTTTTTTCTACATCATACCTTTTCATAAAATATTGAATGGTCGAATTATTAATGCTCATTGTGAAGTTAGTGATGAATTGTGTATGATATGGCACTGTCATTTCTGATGAATCTGTGCATTGTCAAGTCTGATTTGCGTCTATTATAATTTGAAATCTATTATAACTTGAAAAGTACATTTTTTACATTTTTGTAGTTGGAGAAATTTTAACTTTTACATAACCTTTTTTCTTGTTTTCCTTTTCTACTTTATTCTATAATTTCCCCTATTTTTCCTCTTCTTTTTCAGTTTTTATCATTCATTCATTCATCTTCTATCTTCTCTTTAAAAATAAAAAATCCCGCGAATCGTTTGGGTTGTTTTCGTCACGAGAAGCTTGGGGAAAAAAAAGTTTGCTTTGGTGTTTTGAGTCTGTTTGTATTCTTCCATATACATTTTAGTACTCAGTTCTGGTTGCACAGCAACATTTAGTGGTCAAATATTACTCACTGTCCCTTTAAAAAATAAAATTTACCCCACCCAAAAAAAATGTTCGTCAACTTTTCTTCTTGAGGATAAAAAGTATTGAGGATTCTGGTATTTTCTTTTTCCAAAATAGACTCATTTAAAAAAAATGTGAGGATGAATATCCAACCCGCACATGCCCTCGCTTCTGTGATGTAAAGCAGCTACGTCATTCTTGCAAGCACGCGTGTTTAAGGCCACTCTGCCGCTTGACCGGCGTGCCGCAGGGGGCATGACGCACACTTACTGACCATGTGACGACGCACGTGCAGTTCCACTCAATGCACACAAATGAGTACTCGATTTGAAGGCTTCACAGGCTTCACGGATGCGGAATCATTTCAAGAACGTGCTGTATTTTCTACAGCATAAGGCGCACTGGGTTATAAAAAACTGTTTTGTGACATTTTTTTTCATATATAAGGCGCACTGAAATATGAGGTGCATGGAATTAAAACTACCTTAAGGGTTGCACAAAAAATTTGATCTGATCTGATGGAATGGGGCACAGTAAGGCAAATATCTTTTTTTATTTATTTTTAATTTAAATAAATGCAAACGTTAAGAAATGGCCTTTGGAATGATACCATAGTCGAGGCTTTAAGTTGAACTATTTTGAAGGTATTTGAATAACGGCCTTCCATCCACCTTTTTCTGATCTAAAATCTGAGAAAGTCACGCTTAAAGTTTTCTTTACTTTTTTTTGTTGTTGTGGGATTTCATTAAAATGTTTTTACAGTTAAAGGGATTGTTTAAAGTTTAATTTTAACAAATAAATTTGCACATCCCCTACGACCCTAGTTGTTAGGGGTTCCAACCAACCAATTTGTACACATACTTTTTTTGACCAGACTTAGACATTTTTAGCACATATTTCTTACACATTAAAAATAATTTTGTTTTCTAAAATCAGAAATATTAAACTTGAATTGTTGTTTTTGTTACTGTCCCTATTTATGTGGATTATGAAACACTGGGAAAATGGTTTCAAATGTCATATCTTTCAAATAGCGAAAACATTTTAAAAATTATTTTTTTCCCATGTTTTTTTCTGTAATCAACCTGTTGTTGAAGATAGAATGTTGTGACTCATTTCGGCAGAGCGGGTCAAAAATAAGTACTGCATTTGTGCATTAATTAATCGGTCAAAATATAAGTTTGAGCACAATTGCAAAAACATTAGATGCAACGGGATCCAAACCCAGATTGCAAGATAAGCCCATATCCTATCCACTAGACCAGGGGTGTCAAAGTCAAATGGACGGAGGCCCAAATAAAACATTTGGCTACAAGCCGAGGGCCGGACTGTCCAATCTTTACTGAAACCAAGATTTAACCTACTGAAAACACAACAAATATATTACAATATGATTGGATAAATAAAGCAATATTTTCTTATGACTCTGTCAGTCATTTTTAATTTCAGCAGGCACAAAATACAAATGTCCTTTATATAAAAAACTCATAACATATCTCATAACAACAACTCATAACCATTTTCTATCATTCAATCATCTGAAATTATTAAAAAGAAATATTGCCTCAATACAATAAAATAAAGTGCAAAAATCTCTTGTTACTTAAAACCAATAGCAATCAACACACTGGACCTCATCTGTCCTGCTCAAATGTACATTGACTTTCCTTTCTGTGCTTTCTCTGGGTTAGTGTGAAAAAAAGGAATTACTGATTAACAAATAATAACAATCAAAAGTCATTTTCTCTGCTAAATAGGAGACAATTTTATCAAAAGACTGTTGTCCACATCAAGATCTATTTTCCACGAAAAGCCGAAAAACAAGAAACACTCCCAGGACAGAGTCGGCAAACAAAAACAACATAGTCAACATGGACAATAAAGCTTTAAAATTCCCGAGGGGAACAACAAAAAACAAGACCTTCTTTATGTGCATATTTAACTTTTAAACTTGAACGGAGTAAAAACTTCAAATGTGTAATTGCACAGGAAACATTACTGTATTATTACTGTATTTACATACATTTATATACAGTACTGTATTACTACAACTCTACATTACTTGTTTGAAAGCCCCGGTTTTCAGTGTCCACCTTCCGTTTAGCCATTGTTGATGGGTATCTGTGGGCTAATTTTTGCTGTTATGCTAATGACTGCTGATGATCGACTGCTGAATAAATCAAACCGCCTCCCGCTTTGCTCCCGCTCGGCGTGTCCCCGTTGCATTGTGGGAAATGTAGTATTCATGCGTACTGCGGGCTGCTGGCTTGCAGCGGCCTGTGGGCCGGATCTAATAATATATTGATATTGTCACGCGGGCCAGGTAAAACCCTCTCGCGGGCCTAATGTGGCCCGCGGGCCTTGACTCTGACATATGTGCACTAGACCAATGTTTTTCAACCCTTTTTGAACCAAGGTACACTTTTATTTATAAAAAAAAGCTCTGAGGCACACAGTCCGTCGAAAATGTTTAAAAATGAAGTTATATAAATCTTTCACTGTACTACCTCCATAAGCAGATAATTAGTATGTAAAAATAAGAAAATAATACTTAAAATAAAAAAGAATGATGTGCTTTATCTATGTTTTTATTTTTTACAGCGCAATCTTAAACCGCTTTGTTAAACAAATTAAGTTATTAAATGTAGTGTGCTACCTGATGAGCAGATAATTAGTATATAAAAATCTACTGCCGCCTACTGATATGGATGACTATTACAGTTCCTCGTCTGAAGATAGCAAAAATACTGAATAATGGCTTGATTTCCTGGAAAGATAAAATTGGGCAAATTCCAGCGGCACACTAGACATGGTCTCACAACACACTAGTGTGCCTGGCACACTGGTTGAAAAACACTGCACTAGACCACTATTGTAGGTTCATCTCATCATCACACTTTATTTAGTGACTATGATGCAATGCGTACTGTATGATGTGATACTCAAAATTTCAAAACAAATTATTTTTTTGCCAGTGATTTAGGATCTAGTAAAAGTATTGCCACACATTTTTGCTTTTCAATGCCTCATTTCCGTAGAGCGGGATGATGCTTTACACGAAAAACAACAGTGCCCGGATGATAAAGGTGCTGTATCAGAGTCAGATCATTTGACTTCTCTTACTACGGATAAGCATGGAAACCTGTTATGTTTCATGTTGTGGGGCAAACCCCTGCCCCCAAATCTGGCCTTAAGTGGGATCGGTGCCACAAGGCTTTACTTTCCCAAGGCACACCCCTGGAAGTGGTGCCCCGATGACCTTGCGGTTAAAGAATCCATGAACCATGACAATGGAGAAAACAGGAAGTAGTCCTGAAAAATAGTAATAGATGCAAGAAAGCATGTGAGGGAAACACTTTGGTGTATCTGACTATGAATGAGACATTAAAGGACATTGGTTACATTTGTAAATTTTTTTGGTATTCTGTTTATAGTTTACATTGGCAAAAGTTATTTTAATCATGGCCGCACGTATGCAACAAGGTTTGTCACTTACCTTGCTTGGATTGAACTGAGAAAAAGTAAAGCAACATTTTTTAACACTTTTTAATTACTTTATTTTCTATGGGCGCTACCAGGCTGTACTTGCCCAAGACACACCACAGGAAATGGTGCAGCTATGACCCTAGTGGTTAAGGGAACCCACGGTTACTAAAATGGTGTGATAGTAAGACCTAATGCCATTTTATACACCTCTGTCCCTGGTGGTTCACTCACCGTCACTATCTGGGTGGTATCCCCTTTACCACCATTGTTATGCAAACGTGGTCAGCGATATTTTTTTGACTGATCAGTAATCACACAAAAAATGTAATTTATTGGTATACATTTTCAATTTTATCCGTATATAAGGCGCACCACACACGTTCAAATTTATGGCCAATTAGCAGTTTTTATTTTCCCGGGAAAAAAAGGGTATTTGCCTTAAATGTGTGGACAATGTCATTATTTATTTATTGGTTTTACATTATGTCATGGTGAATTCCACAGGATCAAATATAATCACAAGGCTCCGTTGTCCCTTTTCAGGAGGCCGGCATGGACGAGCCGCCTTGCAACTGCGCCAACAGGGTGTCCATTGAGTACCTGTCAGAGGGTCGCTACCGGCTTGGGGACAAGACCATCTTTATTCGGGTGAGAGCCTGAAACGTACACAGAGCTGGTAATCGGCTATTCTGCATCAGTAATCCGAACTCTCAAAGGAGTGGTGTCTTAAAAAGAGGTCCCATTGTTCCAAAAGGAATTTGATAGTCCCTAATGGAGTAATTACTTGAAACTAGAAAACCTTGTTTTCTGTGGCTGCAGCCATTTGCATTAGAGTATCTGCTGTGTTATTTTGGTTCTGTCAAAAGGGAACAATTGACATTCACACAAATATTTTTTAAATGATAATTTGTAATGTAGCAAAATGAAGAATCATTTTCTTCTCACCCCAGCAAAAAATAATACATATCTGTATGTGTCCCAACAATGTATACAGTAGATCTACTAACTATGCTAAGTTGGTAACCGTTACAAATTTGAAACTATTTAAAATAAATTTATCAGCTTCTAATTGTCTTATGGACAAAATAATTTTAGTAGCCTTATGCGTTGCCACTACCGATTGTTGTGAGCTTCTATAACATCTAAATCTTCAGGAGAAAAGGCAGTCCTACATTACATGCAGTTTAATTCACTAGTACTGTCAAAAGTTAATGCTGTGAAGGTTGAAATGTTAAATGAGTTTAAATGTCTAAGTTAACAAAGCCAGAGTTGAAACAAAACCAATTTTGTGTGTGTGCGCATATATATACAGTGGAACCTCGGTTTTCGAACGCCTCTCAGTTCGGACAAATCGGTGTACGACCCAAAAATTCGAGGAATTCTTGCTTCGCTGTTCGGTCAAAAAATCGGAGTTCGAACGCCGGTACGCTAGGGTGCGATGCTGAGCAGCGTACGGGTGTTTTAGCCCCTGATTATGCCTCCGAAGAAGGTCGGTGCAAGCAGGACAGGTGAAAAAAGACAAGTTGTTTGTACAACTATTGCCTTTAAGAAAGACATAATAACTAAATATGAAAGAGGTGTATGAATTTCCGATTTTGCTGGTGAATACAGCATGGCTAAATCTACTATCAGTACGATAGTAAAGAATAAGGAGGCTGTGAAATCGAGTGATACGGCTAAGGAAGTTAGCGCTATAAGCAAGCAACTGCCGCAAGTTTTGGAAGAGGTAGAAAAACTTTTGATGATTTTCTCTCCCCACCGTCCACCACAAAGGTAAGAAATCCTATTCATAATCCTTTTTTTTTATTTGTACACGTTCATGTTAGCGTAATCTTTCGTACGGAAGATTACGCTAACGCGAACGTACGATTAGCCTGGGTGAGCTTCATGTTTACGTTCATGGTAAACATTCAGGGTGTTGGAACGGATTTAAACAATTTTACATTACTTTTAATGGGAAAAACTATTTTGGTGATTGAACAAATCGGTTTTCAAACAGGGTTCTGGAACGGATTATGGTCGAGACCCGAGGTTCCACTGTATGTATGTACTGGACTGTCTCAGAAAATTAGAATATTGTGATAAAGTTCTTTATTTTCTGTAATGCAATTAAAAAAACAAAAATGTCATACATTCTGGATTCATTACACATCAACTGAACTATTTCAAGCCTTTTATTATTTTAATATTGCTGAATTTGGCTTACAGCTTAAGAAAACTAAAAAATCCTATCTCAAAATATTAGAATATCATGAAAAAGTATACAAGTAGGCTATTCAACTAATCACCTGAATCATCTAACTCGAAACACCTTGCGAGGGTTTCCTGAGCCTTAAAAACACTCAGCTTGGTTCAGTAAACTAAATCACTGCTGATCTGACTGCTGTCCAGAGGACCATCATTGATACCCTCCATCAGGAGGGTAAGACACAAAAAGACATTTCTCAAAGAGCAGGCTGTTCACAGAGTGCAGTTTCAAAGCATATCCACAAAAAGTCTGTTGGAAGGGAAAAATGTGGCCGGAAACGCTGCACAACCAAGAGAGATGACCGCAGCCTTAACAAAATTGTGAAGAAGAGCCGCTTCCAGAATTTGAGGGAGCTTCAAAAACAGTGGGCTGAAGCTGGAGTCCAGGTATCAAAAGCCACAGTTCACAGACGTGTCCGGGAAATGGGCTACAATAGCCGTATTCCCATGGTCAAGCCACTTCTGAACTCAAGACAACGGAAGAAGCGTCTGACTTGGGCTATGGAGAAGAAGCACTGGACAGTTGCAGAATGGTCCAAAGTCCTCTTTTCAGACGAAAGCAAGTTTTGCATTTCATTTGGAAGTCAAGGCGCCAGAGTCTGGAGAAAGGTTGGAGAAAAGCAAAATCCAAGTTGCTTGAAATCCAGTGTGAAGTTCCCACAGTCAGCAATGGTTTGGGGAGCCATGTCAGCTGCTGGTGTTGGTCCACTGTGTTTCATCAAGTCCAGAGTAAATGCAACTGTGTACCAAGAGATTTTAGAGCACTACATGCTTCCATCTGCTGAAAAGCTCTATGGAGATGAGGATTTCATTTTCCAGCATGATCTGGCACCTGCCCACAGTGCCAAAACCACCAGTAACTGGTGCACTGACCATGGCATCACTGTCCTTGATTGCCTGCTAATTCCCCTGACCTGAACCCCATCGAGAATTTGTGGGGTATAGTTAAGAAGAAGATGAAAGACACCAGACATACAAATGCAAATGAGCTGAAGGCCGCTATCGAAGCATCCTGGGCATCAATAACACCTCAGCAATGCCACAGGCTGATTGCCTCCATGCCACGCCGGATTGATGCAGTAATCCGTGCAAAAGGATTCCCAACCAAGTACTGAGTGCATCAATGGACATTTTCAAATGTTTGATTTAGTTTTGCTGTTATAAAATTATTTTTTTTACTTGGTCTGAGGAAGTATTCTAATATTTTGAGATAGGATTTTTGAGTTTTTTTCAGCTGTAAGCCAAAATCAGCAATATTCAAATAATAAAAGGCTTGAAATAGTTCAGTTGATGTGTAATGAATCCAGAATGTATGACATTTTTGTTTTTTTAATTGCATTACAGAAAATAAAGAACTTTATCACAATATTCTAATTTTCTGAGACAGTCCAGTATATATATATATATATATATATTATAATTTATTTATTTTTTTAAACAAATGAAATTGTGTTGTGATCATTTTGTTGTTTGTATTTGATGGCATCTTGCTATTTATTTCATGTCATGTTCAGTGTTCCTACAGTTGCTTGAAATCTTTGAAAATGCATGAATTACAATTTAGATTTCAAGGTTTAAAAAGTGCTTGAATGTCGAGTAAAATGCTTGGAATTGTTGCAATGTTCATCCCAGTCTGACAAGCATTAAATAAGGAAAAATTAAAACTTAAAATTAAAAAAAAAAAGTCTGCTCAAAAATGACGTCGACGCACCTGCTCTGGTGGCTTCGCGTTGCCTTTGTGTTTTGTGTTTCCTCATGACTAAAAGTATGTGAAGGGTCATCGCCCCCTACAGGTACATCAGACACTGGGGAATTAGAAATTTGTCCATGAAAAGAAATGTACAAACCCTGCATCTTGGTGACTTGGTCTGACCTTGTAATCCCCCAAAAAAAGGGTCACCGCCAGGCTGTACTTGCCCAAGACACACCACAAGAAGTGGATCCCCGACGACCTTGGTGGTTAAAGCGATCCTTGAACCATAAAACTTGTCCAATAAATCTCAGTCACCTTCCCTATAAATAATTTGAGTACATGTAAGCACCAGTTTGAAAAAGTTTAAGTGTGGCCTCAGGTAAACTGGTCAGCCTTCTTAGAGGATTGCATCATTAGCCAGTGACTGTCAGAAGCGAATTGCTGTCAAAGCTAGCTATGTCAAACATGTGCTCATGGGCCGGACCAGGCCCGTTGGATGATTGAATCCGGTCTTCCATACATTTCTGAGTATGTCAAAAAAAGAAGAAACTCTCTAGATCATTTCTATCAAAGTTGTAATTTTAAAAATACCAAATGCTCCCGCCAGAGGGCACTATAGGATTGACTAAGTTTTAGTAGGCTCAACCTCGTACCGTTGTTGAATCTGATGTAGTCTGATATTATTGCCCATGTACTCCTAAAACTTTTATTTTGCACTTATTATTTCAAACCAGTATGACTTTTAAGACAACATTTATATTCGTTTCCTGGCTCCCACATAGAATAGAATAGAATATTCCTTTATTGTCATTGTTACAAAATGGGTTAACATATTATGTCAATGAAATTGGGCATGACAGTCCAGTTTCACACATTCACAGTGAGGTAAAAAAAACAAGAAGATAAAGGAACAGAGAAGATAAGGTTATAAAACAAGGAGGATAAGGTTATAGTTATAATTTACACAGTATTTACACAAGAAATGTCGGCATGTAGGATGTTACATACAGTTTGGTATCATAAGGGTTTGTGCAATATGCATTTGGTGCAAAAATAGTCATCATAGTGCAAATAAAAATAGTCAACATTGTGCAAGGTGAGCAGTAAACATAGTGCAGTCAACATGTGCAAGAAACATAGACATGAGTACCATTTTACGTTCGTATGAGGTAGTGTTTATGCAAGAGTTTTTCATTTTTTTGTGTGGTGTGTGTTTAGGGTGGTAATGGCTCTGGGGAAGAAACTGTCTGAGTCTGTTTTTGTTTTGTGTGACCTGTAGCGCTTGCCGGAAGGCAGCAGGTTGAAGAGGTGGTGGCCGGGTTGAGAAAAGTCCTTGATGATGTTTTCTGCTCTGCTGAGGTAGCGAGAGCAGGCAATGTCCTCCAGACTGGGCAGAGAGCTACTGATGATTTTCTGGGCTGTTTTGAAGACCCTCTGGAGCGTTTTCCTGTCTGCTACTAAAGTTGGCTGAATGATACTGAATGAAACTGAAAAACTACGATAAGCTACAAATTTGAAGTTGACATTCTTTTACAGATCCGGCCCGCCTGACAACAGAAAGTCTGGCTTTGGGATGTTTGGATCCAAACAGTTTGACATCCCTGTTTTAAGTGCCGAATGTTTTCTCATCCTCAGATGCTTCACGGCAAGCATGTGATGGTTCGTGTTGGCGGCGGCTGGGACACCCTGCGCGGTTTCCTTAGCAAATACGATCCACTGCGCGTACTAAGCTTCACCACTTTGGAGCAGAAGATCCTGGCCTTTCAGAAGGGCCCGCCCGGCCTGGGGGGCCACCACAGCGATGCTGCTACACCACCCGAGATGGATCCCCTGGCGGCCGTGGACGATCTAGTATCCTCCCTGTCTTCCTCGTCCTCCTCGTCTTCGTCTTCTGGGTGCAAAACGTCGTCCAGTCGCCCTTATGCAGTCTCGCCCGCTGCCACGCCCACCATGGCTAGAAAAGGGCCAGTGCTTAAGAAGATAACACCCCAGATAACGCCGCCTGCCCCCAGGAAACCTACCCAACTTCCCTTGCCTGTACCCATAAAAGCCTCGTCGTCCTCTTCGTCTTCATCTACTTCTACGTCTTTGCCCAACACACCCTTGGGCAGCTCTAAGCCATACAATAATCCGGTACAGCGCCGAGCTGTGACGCCGCAAGTGGACCACCCGTCTGCCAGGCCCAAAACCAGACTCAGGCCCCCCACCAAGCTTCTGGCCTCTCAACCGAGGAGTCCAGTGTGCCCCGAACCGTCTTCCAAATGCCTCAAACCTTCCACCTGCCCCGTCGACAGCCTACTTCCCCTCCCGAAAGACGCTCGACCCCCAACGAGCGCCAAACCGCCCTCACTTCTTGCCCAGCGAAGACCCTGCTCGCCCGCTTCCCGTCTCCGTCTAGAAACAGCAAGAAGGGTACGGGCGCGGGCCGTGGCTACGCCCACTCCTCTACCGCGACGAGCTTCCCCATTTGTGCCAAAACTCGCCAACCCAATTCCCGATAAAGATGCCAAAACCAAGGCGACCGCCACAGTTAAGGATGTGAACCCTCTCCCGCGAGGCACTCCTGCTCTTTGGCGCCACCCGGGGGCCGGAGCTTCCTCTGCCCTCTACGCTAAACTCAACCAGAAAGAAACGAAAGCGGTAGCTTCGTCGACCGGCATCAAACTCGAGCAGACTCGCATAGCTGCCCCACCTCAGAAAACACCCACAGATGTCAAGCCTTCCGCCAACAGGAAGATCCCTCAGTACAGGGGAAAGCACGAGGACCCGTACTTTGAAATTAACTGTCGGAGGAGGCAGAAGACTTGATGGGACAGCCTTCAGATTATTTAAAAAAAAAAAAAAACGGTGAGCAGTTGTTTTATGCCTTTGAAATTAACTTACTGATTCTGTCAACTGCATACTCGTTTTCATAGTACGACTAGAAAACAAGGGTAGGGGTCAACCTTTTTTCCTTGTGGTGAAATAATTCCTCTCTAAACTACCTGTATAATAATTGTAATGTTTCCATTTTTACGTATACAGCAGTGACGTTCCAAAGCGAGCCTCAAAAAGTTCCCAAAGTCGTTTTTAAATGATTGATTTTCCATTTCCATTCCATTTAAGTCTAGTCCTCTCATGTGCCTTTTATCACATGCGTGAATGGCGTAGTATGAAATAGATGCTGTATAATTTTCTTTTTATGACGAAACTTGCACAGTGTACAAAAACTTTTTAAGGAGAAAAAGGTTACAAATGAACTACTGATCAAACGGTGTTGCTTTTACTAGACATCGCCAACACTTTCAGTGCAACTTAAAAGCAGTATAGATATTTTTAACAATGACTTGATGTATGTGATAAAATTCTAGTTTTTTATGTTGTGTGTTTGTGTTCATAGACTATTTACAGACTATTAAAACTTACGTTTTTTCCTCTCTCCCTGTGTTTGGCACTTTACATGAACTGGTTATTCACATGTTGTTTCTTGGTCTGGAAACTTTTACTTTGTTTTTTGAATAAAGTGATGAAAAACCATTTGGCAGTGTTTATTGCAAAATGTTTGGTGATACTTTTATGCTACGTTTATCACACTATGAATGGGAATCAGAACCCCAGCAATATATCCACGGAGTAAGGTGGACCATTTTTAACATGCAACAGCAATAGTCGACTGGGGATAATGCATCTCGGCTATGCAAGGATGCTTTATTGTAGGTGGAAAGAACAGGAAAAAGCTCCCACGCATGCCATTCATTGGCGAAAAGGGATCAAAATAGCAATTCATTTCAAGCAGAAATAATAGCAAAAACAATCCACCTGGCCTGCCAAAATGCACTCTTCTGGTTCTATGCAACCAGTGATATAGAATTGCAGCCTCACGAGTGCAGTTCACTTTATGGTGCACAGAAAATAAAAGCCAAGCCTGACAAAAATGTGATCTGCCGGCCTCTCCTTGCAGCAATATACAATCGGGGATAATGGATTGCGGAATGTGTGAGGTTTTGAGTTTTTCCCCTTGCTCTCATGTAGGTTTTAGACCAGGGGATGGTGTAATAATAGTCTATAGTCTTTAAGAGTCTGGGGTCTGTGCAGCCCATTGAGACTTCTTGTGATTTAGGGCTAGACAAGTTAACATGACTTGACTTGGACCCATGTTCCTCTGAGGTGGTGAAATAGACAGGGATTACAGTAGTAGTACTCATTTCAAAATTGGTTCTATAAACCTACAGAATCAAAACACTGCTTTCTCTTTGAAATAACATATCATTTATTTTTTCTGTTTATCACTACAAAAATCACATGATTACACATATACAATTTATTAGGAAAATTCAGTCGTTTTTAATGTACAGGATTACATTACACTGGCATCTTGTGTCCTAAGTGGAGCACCGCAGGAGATTCCATTGCATTAGTGAATTATTGTTCGCGAACGTAATGGCTTTATAAACTGACTCTTTGAAACGAGAGGAGCTGGCTTTCTGCTTATAAGGAGTCGGCTCCATACAAGACAAATTTCTTCCTCTTTTCAAGTTTTTTACAATTGAAGACTTACGTCATTAGTCAATATAGGTGGTGTCTTCTCCGAGAGTGCATCATGGAAGACAAAAAGTCAAAATTAAATGAGCCAAATCAGGAAAATTTGGATTCAATTTATTTTAATTGGCATGTTTGCTGGTTTTTCATGGGTTCTTTGTAGTTTCAGTCCAAATTGGTGAAAAGTTGATTTGCAAATAGTTAAATGTTTCTATCTATTCTGTAATTTATTGTGGCAATGAAGATGTATTTGCATTTTCCAAGGATTTTGTGTTGATAGACTTTAAAGTTATTCCGTAAAAACAGTAAGTCCTAATGAGGTAAAGTTCCCCTTAGACATAAATTGGAAAAATGAAGTCTATGTAAGATTACAAATTAATCCGCGTACACGGCACAGTTCTGAGGTCATGGGATCAAATCTAGCCACCAGCCTTCCTGAGCGGAGTTAACATGTTCTCCATGTGCTTGCGTATGTTTCCTTCAGGCACTTCGGTTTCTCCCGCATTCCAAAAACATGGATTTCAGGTTAATTGGACAGCCCAAACTGTCCCTAGGTGTGAATGAGCGAGTGAGTTGTCTGTCTCTGTGTGCCCTGCGACTGTCTGGCAACCAGTTCAGGGTGTCTCCTGCCCACTGCCCCAAGTCAACTGGGATGGGCTCCAGCACCTCCGTGACCCTAATGAGGATGAGAGGTGCAGCAGATGGATAGATAATATTGTTGGTAATAGTGTATACCGATTTAAACAACAAAACCAGTTGTTCAGTAGCCGGAAGAGTAGCACTTTCTTAGTGAGTCAAGCCCAAAAAAAAGTACCACAAGAGAGAGCCCGCGTACCATCCCCCCCAAAATTCATTTTTTTGTACACAAACACCCTCATTCAGTTTTTTAATTGCAAATATTTTTTATTAACAGAGACAAGTCTATTAAAACAACAACAATTCTGTTGGATAATACTTGATCAATAAACACAACATAAAAGATAAATAGGAATTAAGACAGTACCGGAGCGATTGGAGAGGGGTAATCCAGTGTCTTTGGTAGTTCTCCAAGCAGTCAGTTTTGTTTGCTGACTGACTTTTGAACCACAAGTACCTGCTTCCTTTATTTTTCAATAATCTCTGGTGCATTTATTTTAAATTTGTGTAATTCAAAGGGACAATGCGCAATATTTAACCACTGGATGCTGCTATGTTGTGTGATGCATAAAAAGAGCTACAAAGCTCAAGGAAGAATACAAACTGCGGGTACTGAAATTGATTAAACTGCACTTTTCTCCACTTGCCAACCTTTTTTAAACCAACGTTTTTTTTGTTTTTGTTTTTTTTCAAATTTTACCCCCAAAACCATATACATCTTGACTTGGGACTAGAATTTTAGTCAGCAGTTTTCTTCATTTAAGAGTGAGACTAAGTTTTCGTGCGTGGATAAACCGCTCCATTGATTCCATTAGATTTACGTCTTGGTAAAAGTTTTCCATTTCAGGTTTCAAGCCAGAAGTTTTTTCTAACATTGTGGAGATGTATTGTGTTCGCGCAGAAAAATACTCTTGCTTTTTAATGTCAAAAGGTTGGCATGTATGATATATATTTTTTTAATGTATTAATTTTATTTTAAATTAGAAGGCGCCAAATAATACACATTGTCCCTTCGAAACAATACAAAACTGCGGATACAAAATGTAAGAGTTTATGTTTCAGTGCAAATAGTAAAAGTGCAGTCACCAAAGCATAAAAAGTCACATTGCACTCATTATTATTGTTATTTCGAACATGTTACAAATATTTGTTTTTACGCTTACCACTTTTTAAAAGCATACAGTGCACGGTAAACAACAAAACGGTGTCCTTCATTTCGTTTGATTTTACACGAGATGACCCGTATAGTCTTTTATCTCGGGCGTCCGACGAGGATGCTGTTGTTAGCGTGCCTCCGCGACCGGGAGCTACAGCAGCAGCGGCGTGTGTTCCCCGGCGGGCTCCATGCGTTTTGTGAGCTGGCGGGCTCGGCCCATTAGGCGGTTGGGCAGCGACGGGAAGTGGTGGCTTGGGTCCAGCACGTTAGTCTTGCGCCGCTCGCGCTCCTGCAGCCACATCAGGTACGGGCTGGGCGGGAAAAAGGGCCGAGTGCGCTCTCGGTAGAGCTGCAGGATCATGCCTGTCACGCCAAGCACCACCCACACTGTCATCATGATGTAGTCTGAGTACAAATAAAAAATGGAAAAAAACAGAGTTACGAAGAGACAGAGTAATAAAAAAGCCAGATTTAGGATAAAGCTAGGGTTAAAAAAAATAGGACGGAGTTCGAAAAAAAAAGCCAGATTTAGAAAAAGAAAGCCAGAGTTGAAAAAACCCCAGGTTAGACAAAAAGCCAAAGTTAGAAAAAGTCAAAGTTAGAAAAAAGCCAGAGTTGAAAATAAAGCCTAAGTTTGACAAAAAGCAATAAATAAAAGAAAGCCAGCGTTATTAAAAAACAAAAAAAAACAAAAAAAAAAACAGATTTCGACAAAAAGCCCAAATTAGAAAGAAACCCATACAGTGGAACCTCTGTTTTCGAACGCCTCTCAGTTCGAACAAATCGGAGTCCAACCAAAAATTTCGAGAAATTCTTGCTTCGCTGTTAGGTCAAAAAATCGGAGTTCGAACGCCGGTAATACGTGAGTGCGTACGCTAGGGTGCGATGCTGAGCGGCGTATGGGTGTAGATCGCTTTTTTCGTGACCAACTGTTATCGCATGCGGACGTGCTTCGTTTTGCTTTCGCTTTTAATATAGGTGTACGAAGTGTTTTAGCCCCTAATTATGCCTCCGAAGAAAGTCAGTGCAAGCAGCAAAGTTACTACAGGTGAAAAAAGAAAAGTAGTGCGTACAACTATTGCATTTAAGAAAGAAATAATAGCAAAATATGAAGGAGGTGTGCGAGTGTCTGATCTTGCTAGGGAATACCCCACTGTCCACCTGCGCCTTCAGCTGACCACCACAAAGGTAAGAAATCCGATTCGTAATTCTTGTCCTTATCCTTTTTTTTTTTTTTTATACGTTCATGTTAGCGTAATCTTTCGTACGGAAGATTACGATAACGCGAACGTACGATTAGCCTGGGTTAGCTTTATGTTTACATCGAACATTCAAGGTAAACATTCAGGGTGTTGGAACGGATTAAAACAATTTACATTATTTTTAATGGGAAAAATGATTTCGGTGATCGAACAAATTGGTTTTCGAACAGGGTTCTGGAACGGATTATGGTCGAGAAGCGAGGTTCCACTGTATTTAGAAAAAAGCCAGTTACAAAAAAAGGAAAGTTGGAAAAAAAACTGAGTTAGAATACAAGCCAGAGTTCAGAGTCAGAAAAATGTTAGATATTTTCGAGTGCTGTCAAAAGTTAACACTATGAAGCTTTTAACTCTGAATTAAACCCCTGTGTTAAAAACGCCAGTTTAAGATGTACTAGTGCTGTCAAAAATTATCGCATGTAAGCTTTTAACTCTGAATTAAATCCCCAGTCAATTCAGTTAAAAAGCTAGTGTTTAAAAGAGGCAGTGTTTTGAAAAAAATCTGATTCTTTTCTTATTATGTTTGGATTCAGGCAGCTTTTTTATGAAAACACTTTTACTTTTGTATTGGTTTGAGGCTATATTTGTTTTATTAAAAAGGACGGAGTGTAATATTTGAGGTTGCTGTATTATGTAGTGAGCCCGACCAGAGCAAAAAAGCACAAGAAAAAATACAAACTACAGTGACTAAAAACACATCATATAACTTCTCTTAATTTTTTTATTTTTTTATCCAGCCGTTTTGAGGTTTTTGGGTACCCGTAGCAGCACAATCGTGGACAATCACTTACTTGGCAGAACTCTCGTTTTTACAGCATCCTACATCTTTTTTTCATGTACAAATTAAAAAATAAGCAAAAGTGAAAGCCAGCTTCATGTTAGACGTGCAGTCATCACAACATGGTTCTTTCGGAAGCCTTTATTAGTTTTGTTTTCTTTTCTTTGTCCACTTCCATTTTGCAACGTAAACATCTGTAAAGGTAAAGGGATCTTTTTTAATATTTTTTATCAGAAGGCTGATAGAAGGCTTGTTAGTGTGCAAAAAGCCATTTCAGCATTGAGAAGCATTCATCTTGTTTTAACTTGCTGTACCCTGCAACCTCAGTGGACCAGTTTAAATCTAGGCTTAAAACACACTTATACAGAAACTCCTCGCTACTTCGTGCTTCGGTTATCGCTTGTTCACTCCGCAGATTTTTAATTGAATTGTCTTTGTCATTTATATTGACGTATCCTTGTGGTCATTGAGAGCACGGACTAAGGGGCAGATTATATATGTGTGTGTGTGAGTGTGTGTGTGTGTATTGGTTGGGCGTGACTCTTTGCGTACACGACTCTGATAGGGTGGTGTATGCTGTCAGTCACACAGCCAGGGTGAGCATCAGCACTTTTTTTGTCCGAATCAAAACAAGCTGGGAAGTATACCGGCCGCTAGCTTTTAGTGACTCCTTAGATTTAAAAAATATTCTTTGATTAAAATAGACTCTCAGGAAAGTGAGAAAAACGCAAAGAAATTCTTTGTTGTATTATTACTGGGTTTTGATACGACTCAAGCAGTGTGTGGGAGAAAAGCTTTGCTGCTGGACTAACGGCTAGTCTAACAACTCTCCAAAGGCTCCGCTGCGGACCCTGTATCCTGCCATTAGCCATGAAACCTTAACAACTTGTAAGAAACCGCTACATTCAGGAAGATTGTATTTGAATCATCGCGGAAATCTGGCTCATTCCGAGGACACCTGATGCAAGCGCAGTTTCAATTGCTTTCTTACACTGAAAGGAAAATATTTCCATTTTTGTTTTACTTTTGTATAATGACAATAAAACCATGGGTCCAAATGTTCCAATTTCCGCATGGGGGTTAGGGCTGATAAAGCCCGGACGACACAGGGGTGGGCGGGGCGTAAGTGGTGAAGTAAGTGGGTGCTCTTCGCTCATTCCTGAAGCTGTGTGTGCTTTTGACGAATGTCCTCTAATTTTGTTCTCATTTTGTATAATTACAATAAAAAACAATCATTAAACTGCTATTATGTGCTGTTTGTAATTATTTGTAGATATTTAATTGTTTTTATGTTACAGTCGAATAATCTGAGTGGGTATCAAGGTCATCTAAAGGTAAGTTTAACCCTTTGGGGGCTTTTATGAAGGTGCGAAGCTACTTCCCGGATTTTCACTTTTCACATTACCGCGACCTCAATTTCATATTGACGAAGTCTGTGTATTGTTTGTTGATGCCCTTGCAACATCCATTGCAGCCTAAACCTTTCTTCTCAAGGTTTTTACATTTTCCTCATGCCTAGGTTTTGAGTTTCTTTGGCCTCAAACTCATTCAGGAGGCCGCAAATAGCCTGTGGGTCGTAAGTTTGAGACCCCCGCTTGAGGGAAAATGTCTTTGCTTGAAATGTGCTTTTTGGGAATCTTACCGATGGTTTGGAAGGGAACGTCAGTGAATGCGGCATTAAAGTTGTTGTCGAGGAGTCGCTTGAGGATGTTGAGTGCGATGTAGGACAAGCTTGTGTACATGTACGCGTTGACAGCCAACACAACGCTGTACCCGCCCATTACGCCGCACGTTATAATGTTACCCTGGGAACACAGTACAACACTCATCAGTTTTCATTTGACACTTTCAAATTGTTTTAAATATTGTTTATTATTTACACTAAAAAGTCATATACAGGGTTCGTACACCTTTTTATGGGCAAATGTGTTTTTCAAGAAACCCCTGCCGAACCTTTTAAATTACTAATTACTAAATAATTTGGTGCATAAAGCTGTGTTTTTATTGATAATAATCAAATATTATTTAAAATAATAATATAATAATAATTACAAAAACAAAAATCTGAGGAGCCGTTTTAAAGAGCCAAAAAAGCCAGTTTTCTAAATAGAGCTGTCCCCTTGGGTGCAACCAGTAAGGGGCTGTGACGCTTCACGTGACACCGCCATAATGACAGGGCACCAGAGCAGGCTTGTTTGAATCATTTTCACACACTTTTTTTTCATTATTTATTAAGTGGTCTATGGAGTCAGACAGCCAAGAAATGAAATGAAATGATCTGCATTTCTAAAGCGCTTTTCAAGTCAATGACTTCCCAAAGCTCTTTAAACGGTTTCATGCGTTTTCAAGCAATTCACCCAAAATTCTAGCATTTTCCAGTCCTTGAAAACAAAACATTGAAATTCAAGCATTTTCAAGGATTTTAAGCGCCCATACGAACCCTGCAAATATTTTCAAATTGTACAAAAACATTTTAGTGCTTAAAAATAACACTTTTAAAGCTTTACACTGTAAACAACACAGATTAACACTTTGTAATGTTAATTTCTGTTGTGCAAAAGCAGTATTGCCCAGTTACATGTTGGTGTTTGTATGTGCCTTCAGTCCACAACATCCATAACCATTCAATTAAAACACTTTAGAGCAGGGGTCGGGAACATATGGCTCACGAGCTATATATGGCTGTTTTCATGATAACGTATTGCTAGGAGACAAAACTGGTTCCATGCAGATTTGTTCAAATTTTGCATAGGCGAGGTTGTTGTGGACCAAATGATTTCTTCATAGAATGACGTAAATCCCACCAATCCAAACAAAGCACCAGGAATAGTCAAGGTGTTGCACCCAAAAAATAATTTTGGCTGTACATTGCTAAAGAATCCTTTTTATGGAAGCTCACTGAATAATTTATGTTCATAATGGAGACACTTTATGATGAAAATCCAAATAGGTATTTTTAAATACTCAGAAGCTCTAGCTAAGCACCTAGAGCAATTTAATTGGGTGAGCGGTATGGATGGGTGGAGCTATGCAAAAAGTGCAATCACTTCCTCCCGTCTCCCGCTCTGCACCATCTGCACGGAAGGTAAATACATTTGGATCCTCGCTTGAAAAATTTTGGGACTTTTTTTTACAAAAGAACTTTGCTCGCAGTTTGAAACCATTATGACAAAATGATGGTCAAAATAAGCCTTAACACTTCTTAAGTAACTGCGGGAGAGAGACAAAGGGGAGTACTTATATGGGGAACAGGCTCTGGCAGTATTATTATTTCATAGATTGTATCAAGATCAAATGTCACACAATGAAATAAAATGTTCTGAAGAATTAACTTTTGTCTGGAGAGCGGTTTTGCAGTTATGATGAATTTTGTCTCAAAATATATGGTGTGGTTGCGACGCTGAATGCCAATCACTACAAACCTTTCAGGAAAGGTGAATTTATTAAAGACCGTTCAAAGAATGCCAGGCTGAATTGACGACCCTCACACATTTCCAGCTTACCAAATCTGGCCCGCTTTCTCAAAAGTTTGTACACCCCTGCCCAAAATGGTGGGTCAGAAACCAGCAGCCCTAATGCCGCATTTGGCTCTTTTGCACCGCCCTAGTGGCTACCTGGAGCTTTTTCAAAAATGCTCAGAAACATAAAAAGGAGGGAAATATATATTATAAAATCTGGTTCATGTAGGACACAAATCCAAAATTCTTAAAGTTTTTCCGATTTGTAAACATTAATAATGCATATAAATGAATAACTTTTATGTAGTAATCACTTTTTTGTATTGATTTGGAAAAGGCTTATGTAAGTTTTTATTATTATGCGGTTTCAAAAGTTTTAGATTTTTTTTAGTCAGTAATGGCTGTTTTAAAATTTTCGGTTGCTGACCCCTGCCTTGGTCTAAATTTTTGGACAGTACCAGTTTAGAAATTATGAAGACTAATTTCGAAAGGTTGGATTAAAAATAAAATAAAATTTTGTAGTCTTAATTATATGTCCACAATCCACACCCAATAGTGTCATTTTAACTTTCCCAAAAGTTTTTTTTTTTTTTTAAACTCTGAACTGTCTACGTTTTAAACATTCAGTTCAGGAGCAACACGAGTTTTGTGTTAAAGGGACTGACACTTTTGAAGTTTCAATTTGAACAACTCCAAAAATTTCCAGTGAATATTTATGTGTCTACAATCCACACGCGAAATTGTTAATTTAAAGCTTTCAAAGTGTGTATTTTTTAAACTGTAACAAGTGTAGTGTAAAAAACAGACACTTTTGATGTTTTTAATTTGAATTACAAATGGGAACATTTTTCTAGTGTTAGTTCAACACTTTCAAAGTGTTATTGTTCATTTTTATTTGTCTGAACTGTCTACATTTTACCTTATAGTGCTGAGCAACACCAGTTGAGTGTTAAAAACAGATAGTATTAAAGTATAAAATTGAAACAACACCTAAAAACAGTGTTAATTTTATTTGTTGTGGCCGAGCCCACAAATGACCTCTCAAGGTTTGCATCTGTTCACAATGCCGCAATCAAAAGTGTTATTTTGATACTTTTCGTTTTTTTTTCTTTTTTAACACATGAATACAACGTTGGAGCAACACCAGTTGAATGTTGAATGAAAGTGTTGAATTTAGAATTAAAATTGTCTTAATTGTCATTGATTCAAAACAAAGTGAATATTGTTTATGATGAGATTAGACATGAAACTCCAGGATACACATGTAAAAGATTTAAGACTGCTTTACAGAGCCTCCTGTCACGGTTGCTATGGCGCCCATTTTTTCACATTTGTTGTGTCACTGCCATTGGTCACCTCTCGGGGCCAACGCATGAAGAATAGTGGGATAATGATCATGATGCTGCAGAAGGTCACCCAGAAAACGGTGTTGGAGCGCCTGAAAACATCTAGGTCACCTGGGGAGAAGCAAATATTTCATTTTTCGTCGCTTATTTCCCTGATTTTGGATGTTCTCCTACCGAGAGGCGTGAAAAGGATAGTGGCGGCCACCATGAATCCGAGCATCAGGCCCACCACTACCACGCAGGCCACCACTGAGCCGAAGCGCCACCAGCTCATCACCAGGACAACTCCACCTACAACGCCAATCAGCGTAGACACGACAATCCGGACTGCGAATAGAAACAGAGGATTTTGGTAGCGGAAACGCATGAATCCAAAAATTAGAAGGCCTGGACTTACTGTCGTAATCCAGGCCGGTCGTCCTAGTGACCAGCACAAAGAAGAAGAATGTGCAGAAGCTGAAGCCCATGCAGAACAACTCTGAATGGGTAACGAAACAATCAGCTGGGCCACAAAAAGTCAGTCACAATGGGGACGGGCGGATAAATCATCACGGGTTCATGTTGTATTTTTCCCGACATCACATGCAAGGGAAAATAATTGATATTGGTTCGAGAGCTAGGCGTGTTTTTATCCAGTGGTTGTTGCCATGGTGAAATGAGGTCAAACTACAAATCAAAATGCTTCGTTTTTAATGCTACATTTTTAAAAATTCTTCTTTGAGGGGGTGTGGGGGATTACTGTACATTTTATTGGAATTTTTAGTGATTGAGTATTATTTTCTTTTCTCTCGTTTTTTTTTCTTTTCAATCATGTTGCAACAAACATTACATCACAAATGAACACATAACCTGGAAGGAAACAAAAGGAGAACAGGTCAATGCCAAAGGCTTAAAAGAGACACCAATAAGACTTTGGACGCTCTTCTGTCAATCTTTTTAACAAATTATCATATCCTACATCATTGTAATGACCATTTGATAGTCCATCTAGATCTGTCGATATGTCTCGATTTCCTCTTTGATTTTCTTAAATTCGCTCTCCATTCTCACCGCGATGTTCTTAAGTCCCATCAAATATATTTCAATCTGCACATCTTCCAGCTCTTTTTTTTTTACTTCTATCATTTCTTTCAGCATTTTTTAAATTTTGTTGTCCATATTTTGAAATACCTATTTCATTTTACAGATTGTTTCGCTCATTTAATTCAGTGATTCTCTCAATCCTTCCATAGCTGATTTTACCAAAGGTTCACTTTGTTGAGATTTTCGTTGATGTGGACGTTTTGACACTTAAATTTTGGTACTTGTTCCAAGCTGACTAAGGCTGCAATGACGACAGAAATCCAAAGATGGCGGCATGGAGTAAAAAAGTTCCAAATTCTGAAGATTTCCTTTAGATAAATTAATTTTATTTTTATCTTTTGTGTAAAAATTCCTCTTTAGAAAAAGTGAAAATTTTCAGATTTCATTACAACACATCAGTTTCATTATTGCTTGTTTAATGAAGTGATTTATAAAACACAATTTGAGTAGTAGAAGTATCCCCCCTTTAACATGCCCCGCTCACAGCAGTTGTCGACCAGGAATAAGGGATTGCAGCTGCACGGTTGCAGTTCATCTTGCGTGGAAATCATGGGAAAAAAAGAACGGTCACACATGAAGCAAATTTGCTATTTTGGCACCCGTTCGCAGCAATAGTTACCCTAGGATAATGGATCGCAGTTGCAGGGGTGCTGTTCATTTCAGGCATAAAGCACCAGAAAAAAAGACACAAATTGCTCTTTTGGCACCTGCTCTCAGCAATAGTCGACCAGGAATAATGGATAGCGGCTAACAATGCAGTTCGTTTTAGGTAGGCCACGATGGGACACTTCAGTGGCCCGAACCGAAAAGAAAAAAAATACACTCTGCAAGCCTCTGCTCTCAGCATAAGTCAACAGGGGATAAAGGATCGTGGCCACAGCTGTGCATTTTATCTTAGGCGGGCCAGAAAAGCACGCCTCCAGATAAAAAGGCCTTTGCCGGTCCCTGCCCACAGCAATATGGGATTGCGATAATAGATCTGGGCTGCTTGAATGCACCTTGTCTTATACGGAAACAATGGTAAAAAAAGAGCCGTCAGGCATAACCAAGGTGCACTCTGCCAGTCCCCGCTTGCAGCAGGATGTCATAAGGGATTATTGATTGTGGCAGGACAAGTGCAGTTCACTTTTTGTGGAAAGAATATCAGAAAAGAGCTGCCAGCCCCAATAAAAATGCGCTCCACCTGTCAACGCTTGCAACAATATGCAATCAGGGGTAATGGATTGTGACAGCACGCAGCAATATGTAATTGGGAATAATAGATTGCGAACATTTTTCAACTTGAAATGCACTGAGGTCGTGTAATATAAGGAGCAAATTAGCGAGGAATTACAGGATTGCAAATTACTGCCAAATTACACAAGTCTTCCTAAAGTTTCAAGCCGAGTTAAGTTGTTTTCCGAGCGGATTTCACACCAAAATTGGAGCCATTTTGTAGTATCATAGCATAGTTTTTTGTTTTGGTTTTTTTCAAGTATTCAATTTGTGAATGGCAAAAGGACAAGGAATAATGCCACCTTGTAACCTTACAAGAACTCACCAGATTTAAAGAATCGGTGCCCAAAGAAGCAGACAAAAAGACCTGCTAAACCAGTGACGGTGAAGAAAATTTTTGTACTTATCCTTCCTGAAACAAATAAATAAATTCAATCAATTCAGGGATAGTGTGTATTATTTGACACACTGTCCCTTTAAGACTTTTTGGAATCAAACAACAAACAAGTCTTAACTCTTACCGAGCATTTGACATCCGTCTATCTTAGAGACCAAACTGCAAGCGTACGTGTGGACCGGCACATAGGACGCTGACGTGTTGAGGATGGGGTCTCGGACCACCACCGCGTAAATAATGCCTTGTCCAGGAATGGAGCTGAAGGTCATTGTGGTCATTTTGGTAGAAGCCAGTGTCATGATCTGCAAGGGGGAAGGGTGGACCTGGATTGAGGCTTGGATTGAGAATAGTTGAGTTCCAATACTCAAGAATCAGGTTTACACACTAGTTTGGCGCTTGCCGTGGCGCCCTCTGCATTCGCCACCATTTGGATGCCGCGGAAGAGGCTAAGCTCCGACAGATCGTTTTCGGGCAGGAAGTATCGGTAGATGTCGTACCGCAGACGCCAGCGGGTGTCGGCCCCCGTAGATGTGTCGCAAGATGGGGGAGAGCTGCCCCTGAACAAGGAAAACAACTAGAACACTTTAAAACTTTGCATAGATTATATAATCTTATATTTCTATGGTCTTTTACCGGAAGCCCCAATGCAAATCTGACATGTATACCAGTCATTGGCAGTGAATGGGCTAAATACATTTGAATACAGTAAACCCTTGCTGTATCACGTTTTACTTATCGCAGTTTTGCTACATCGTGGAGTTCTATCGTGCATTATGTTCTGCATTTTGATTGGCTAAACAGAGGAAGATGCTTTCAATCGCCAACAAAGTTTGGTTTCCCAACTAACAAAACTTACTCTGGAGCAACATTCGGGGCTTTGGTGCTTTTTCAAAAATGTTTGATTCTGGAAAAATATATGGTTTCTGTAGGACAGAAACAGAAAGTAAATGCCGTTTTTCATACTGTGTCATGTAAAGTAAAGTGGATTTTTTTTAATCTATACATAGGTTTAGGACACATACTTTAAAAATGTAATCTGATACAGCTACCGTTCTATAAACAAATAATTCAATAAATAATTGAATAAAGGTTTCTACTTCCTGGGTCTTGACTATTGCGGGACATTTTTGGAACGCAACCAGCGCGAAAAACGAGGTATTACTATAACCGAAACTATCGTAGTCTTGTGGGAATATATTTGATTCCTTTCTTTTTATATTAACGCACTGCCACTGACATCTTGCTATAGACATCAAACAGGTAGCCCAGTTTTAATGCAAATCCGACCTGTACTGGTAGTGGATGAGGCAAATAAATGTTAATAATTGAAAGTTCCGTTTTCTTTAAGAGAATTTATTTGATTCTGAATAAAAAAAATCACTGAATTTTCACATTATATTATAAATTTGAATTCAAAGCGGCGCTGCCACGAGCGGCTGCCTTTTCCAGCAGCTGCCCTATTGTTTTATTGTCTGCTCCTATCTTCGGTGTTTTTTCTTCCCGTTTTGACAACTACACTATGGATTACTTCTATCCTATGGACATGGGTTTTAGCGCACAAAAAATGCGCGTATTCAAGGAATTTCAACTCCTTGCCCTGAAGAATTCTCGTGCCGGCGTGATGAAGGGGCCTATCGTGGAAGAGGAGCCGGAGCTAGCGAGACGGCTAGCGGCGTTATAAGTCTTCGGTACCATCCGTAAGCATGGTAAATGCGAACTCACGACCAAATAAGATCATCGAGTGCTGGTGGAAAACATCGAAGCGCACAGGGAGCGCAGTTGCTGTGTTTTGCGGAAACGTGGCTCACGTTTAGCATTCCGGAAGCTAACGTGTAGCCACCCGGAGCTACCCGGAGCAATCTGGCTTCAACGGCGCTAAACAGAGACACGAAAGCCGGGGGGAATCGGAGAGGAGGCGGACTTGCTAACACGAGGTGGTGTATCCCTGGATTTTCATAAAGAAAAGATTTCCATCTGCCGCAGGGATGTCGAACTTTTGGACTGGCGTGACGTCATCCATTCCGCTACAAGCACCCCTAGGGCATCATGTTCATCTGTTAATAAACAACGGGGTAGACTGCTGGAAGTGCGAATTTCCCTACGGGGATGAATAAAGTATCTATCTATCTATCTAAATTTTGCTAACACAATTAGCATGTAACTGATCTTCTGCAGATGCTGAGTGAGGCACGCAGTTCTCTTGCCTCATGGTAGAGAGCAATAGGGAGACCGATAATTTTGATTTGGCGCATACCTGAGCCCCAAACAATAGAATAAGTGATAGTCTTATCAAGCTAACAGCAAGTCAAGCCATCCAGTAATCTCGTTGCATGGACTTTTTTCCATCATGCAGGATCTCTTTATGCTTTTGTTCAAAAGAAGAGCATGGACTTAATTTATGAGTAAAGGTAAGAAAATAAAATGTTTTCAATGCTACAGTTTATATATTGCTTGCTTGCTGTGCAGAATGATGAATAAGATGATGAAAGTTCATTTATTTGTAAATCTGACTGTGCCTAACCAGACCACCTCTCCGCACATCACTGGTTACCTTTCATATCCCAGGTTGGCCGGCGCGAACTGGATGGTGGTCTCGAAGAGGTTGAAGTCCAGGTAGACGTTGGGGTCCACGTTCAGGTTGAATTCGATGTTACAACCTCCCGGGACAGGATCTGAAAAAATCAGGTCTCAAAACTAACTCATAGTAAAAGCGCCTCATTTTTGATTTTGCAGATGCTGAAGAAGTGCAATTTCCTGGCGTCTTTCGCAACATGGAGACAAAAAACCTGTTGATGGCCGACCTGTGCTGGAGAACGGGAGAATTACCCCCGTGCCTGTGACGGCGTTTCCATTGGCAGAAAACAGGAATAAGGTGAGGGAGGTTTGCCCCGGCAGGAGAGGGAACAGGATGCCCGTGTCGGTTGCTGTTGATGACAGACCATATACTGGCGTCTGAAACCGAAAGAACGATGTAAATGAGCTTGATTATGATCAATTCATCAGCTTGTTGTATAAAGCTAATTGTTGAATGGAACCGACAATTCTGGCCTGTGAGAAAACCAGGGTGAGATTGAATTTGAACTTGAAAAGAAAAAAGGAAAGCCAATGATTGACTGAGTTGAATAGTCTTTACATAGGTGTTCAGCAAAATCCATCTATCCATCCATTATCTCCACAGCTTATCCTCAGATAATGATGTAGCTCGCGGACATTAAAAGTCAATGCCCGCGAGCTACATCTGGCCCCCAAGAAGATTCTCTTCGGCCCCTTAGACGACCATGATTAATTACTGTATCATACACCAGGATTCGTTGTGTATCTATTATAACTGTATGTTACGTCTCCTTGCACTTAAGTGAATGAAAGAAAATTGCTATCATTTTTCTATTTGATGTGATTTTAGCCCCTGTTTGCTAAAATATAGGCTATTGATGATGCCTGAATAATCTTAAATTTAATGTTGGGGATTTTTATATCAAGGAAATGTGTCTTTTGTGCCTGTTGAAAATTAAAGAATGATGGCAGTCAAGTCATGTTTATTTGTATAGTCCTTAATCACAAGGAGTCTCAAAGGGCTGCACAGACCACAGATTGTTGCAAACTACAGACTTTTATTACACCATCCCCTGATCTAATACCTACATGAGGAAAAGGAAAAAAGAAAGCATTGCTTAATTTATCTGAAAAAAATAGCATATATTTGTTAGCTTTTCAGTACATTCATTTGGGTTGTCATTCTAAATTTTTTTTAACATTTGATCTGTCCAGCTATCGGCTTGTAGCTCAATTCTTTATTCGGCCCTTACATCCGTTTGACCTTAAAACCATTGCTTTTGGCTTTTTTTGAGGAAAAAAAATTTCAGTTGGACATGAAAGAGTCAAGCCAATGGTGAAACCTAATATTTCGTTTATGTGTCATGTCAATTGATTTGACTTTTAAAACAATTCCGTGTATATTTTTGTGATTTATGTGAAGAAAAGCACTTGGAAAGGGAATGAATGATTGCATTAAAATAAATGAATAAATAGAACTAAAGTAAAATGTTCTTTTCCAAGTGAAAAATATGTTCTACAATGAGAAAATAAAGGATTTTTATCAGTTATATCGGACAAGCTTTGACTTTTATGATCAAAATCAATTACAAAAAATGATAGGAAGAATATTCGCATTTGTTTAATTATTCACTCATTTTAAAGGGACAGCGTGTAATATTTAGCGCCTCTTAGTGGTACAATTATTTTATTAATTTGAAAAAAAAAAACATTGATTCAAAAATAAGGAAAAATACATAAACTATAACACAAGGGTGCATTATTAAATTATCGTACTTTAAAATATTTTCATTAATTTTTCAAAACATGAGCCTGACCTTACATAACTGTCCTCCAGCTTTCTGCTACCAGTACCCGAAAAATCAAAAATCCCGAAAAAACTGGGCAAAAAAATAAAAATAAAAATGGTGCAGCTTAGTCACTTTCCGTCTCCGTAGTTTGTATTATAATACGTGCTTTTAAAGCACTTGTTTTTGGTTGCACGCCACAATACAGCCACATCTGGTGGTCAAATACTACACAGTTTCCCTTTAAGAATTACTTTTCTTATTTAACTGTAGAAAGGTTGAACGAGATGAGATGAGATTATAAGTATTTTCTTCTGGAGTGCCAGCTCTGCGTGAAGAATGACTAACTGTGTGCCTGTGACCGATTTGAGTATGGAGGGCGCGGTCTTTGTAGGGTGTCCATGACACAATGGCAGCTTTGTGCGCAATGAAAAATAAAAAAAATGCGACTGGATACGGTTCCCCGCTGTATTTATCTAACGCACCACTTGCGAAAAACTGTTTTCTCATTCACTTTGGATCCGGGAAAAAAATCCTGAGGTTGTTCTACGTTTTTAAAAATCTAAAGTAGCATCAAGTCTTTTTATAGAGTTTACTTCAGAATTCTTCACAGCAGAACTTTGACGAATGCGTTAATCCAGCTCTAAACCCTTCAGCTCCATTTACGTCAAAGACATTTTTCAAGCCCTGTCAGATAAATATCATTCATTTATTTTCTTTGGGCCTTAAACCAATAAAGCAACATGGGAGCAGCCATGGGACCGAGTATGGTTTGCTTCTGGTCCCGTTTCACCTGACCCAAGACCCCTGTGATTGTCATGATCTGGCCGATGATGTAAAACTGATACCCATCCATATGCTAAACTGCTTTAACTCTTAAGATCATATTTTCCTTCATCTGTGTTTTAGTTTAATATACTGGATGCGAGACAAGTAAAATTGACATTTTAGCTGGGAAGTTCTGCTGAGATTTTTGTCAGAATATTCTGTGAATACAGAACAAAGCTTTATGGCAAGGGTCCGGAACATATGTCACATGAGCCAGGTGTTTCTCTTTTCATGAGTATAGCTGACACAGAGAAGAAAAATCACAATTTTAAAGCCTTGAGCAGGGGTCTCGCTTTTCTTTTTTAACGCGTCAAACTACTTTTTGTTGCTAATTAGCGCAGAGGGCACCAAGTTTTATATGAGTTTCTAAAATAACAACTTAGCTAAATGGCTAGCTAAATAGCTAAAAAGTTAGGAAGATAGCAAGCTAAAAAGGTAGCCAGATAGCTATCTCAAGCAAAACTGCACATTTTTTTGCTCAGTACCTAAGACTTACAACATTGGTACCCATTGCCTCCTGCTTGGCACTCAGGATTAGGAGTTGGAATTGGTCACCTAATAACGAGTTAAAAGAAATTGAGGGGAAAAAATAGCATTAGGGTTGGTAGGCGACTCATGGCTAGCTGGATAAAAGTAATTTTCAGTCATTTTGACTGCGCACTTTTGAATATTACAAGTCAAGTCACATTTATTTATATAGCCCTTAACCCCAGAAATGTCTCAAAGGACTGCACAGGATTACAATTACACAATCACCTGATCTTAAACCAACATGCGGGCAAGGAACAACTCAAAACCTCAGCGTGAGGAAAAAACCAAGCCAATTATCTACAGCTCATTTGTGACTGCAATATTCAAAAGTAATAAAACCTCAAAGAAACTGCTAATTTTAGCTTTTATTTCTAACATCTCATAACCAGAATACAAAAAAAAACAACACAGGGAGAAAGGATAAGCTGTACTTTTTTTACAGTAATTAGTTTTACCAACAAATTTCTGAGGCTCGCTTTAGCCAATATGAAGATCGCATTGATAGCATCTGGTGCATTGGAATGCAGTCTGACACTTCAAACTCGTTGCTATTTTTTTCACTTGTAACTCACTAACTAGTTGGCTTCCAAACAAATTTATAGTGGTTTGTATGCCAAACAAATAAAAAAGAAACCTGTCTTTGTTATATTAAAATCTAGTTTTAGCATTCACCATAGAAAAAACATTCAGAAAATAGAAAATAAAATAAAGGGATTTCTGAAGAAGCAAAATTAAATACCCGATAAACTACTGAGTTTGTTTTTAATGTCATTAGTTTGTGTTAATTTACATTTTTTTCTCACCAAACCAGCAAAAGGTGTTTTCACATTAAAAGTATGTTAATAATGTCAAACTGAGATTAAAAGAGCCCTTTTGATTTATTTTCCATTACGCCTATCTGCTTGTATTTTAATTTTATCCGAGCTGTTCGGGGGAGATTACATTAGGTTCAAGGATTGGGGGGTGGGTGCTGTGCGGGAGACCGAGTCGTGCTCGCAACCGCAGGTTTTATTTTATTTCTAATTGAAATGGGTGAAAGTAAGATAAAGCCTGCTTCTAGTAGAGTCAAAACGCCTACCCAAACCCCTAAAAAGATGAGAAAAACAGTTCATTCAAGCGTGTCTAGGAAATGCACATACTTGCACGTGCATCATGAATGAGATGACCAAGGCTGCGATCAAGCCAGGAAATGGTGTCAAACAGTAACAAAGTTCAAAATTCTATACAGCTCATTTTGGCAACCGAAAGGTTAAAGGAAATATAATGAGAAAACACATGTCCAGTTGCTTTCGATATTGTGAGGCCTCCGTCATCATAAGTAAATTTAATTCATATGCGGCCCGTTGGATTATTCTAATCAGCCTGTTTCTTGGTATTTTCTTTCTAAAGTTCTGATTTTGTTTTAAATAGATGCAAACCAAATGCTCTCCTAGGCTGCTAGAGACAAGTGTTGAGTTTGTATAGTGTGAGGAGTTTGTTCAGTTTTAAAACTGCATTCACTTAACTGTTAAAATAATCTATTAACACATTCAATGCAAAACATGAAAAAAAAATCCACATTGTTTGTGAATAAATGTGTTGTGTTTAGAAAATATACCTTGTCATCCATGATTATAATATGTAGGGTAGGTTATTGATGCAGGCTGAAAGCTAAAGATTTGGAGTTGACATTCTTTTATTAATCTGGCCTGCCTCGGAACAGAAAGTCTGGATCCGGCCCTAGAGCCAAACTGAGTTTGACATCCCTGCTATAGATGCTCCCACTGGGAGGAGATCGTCACCGTTGTTGAACTGAAGCTGAAAGGAAAGTGGATGTAGATTGCACGTAGCTTTCAGTAAGTTTCTGTCTTTTGAGCCAAGTGTTTTTTATCTGCTTGAGCATTTCTGAATTGTAATTATTCAATTTTTATACTCACATATTTAGTCGAAGTCTTTCTTATTTTTTTCTATTGTTTTATCACTGATTGATTTTTATTAATATATATACATATAGACACAAGAAAATTGTATCTGAGACCCATGCTCTGCTGATTATTTCCTTGGATGCAAATTCAGTTAGAAGACATGCTTACGGTGCTATAGGAGAGCGTGATGTTCTGCCACTGCGTATGGAACTGCACAGTGGCGAAAGCAACCACGGCAGGGATCCTGGAGGCCACAGCCTGCAGCGTCTCGTTGGTCAAAACGCTGAAGTTCTGGAAGGTTCCGGGCAGAAAAACCACTCGGTCTGTCACGAGAATCGGCAGCATCACACAATGGACATAGATTTTCATTGAGGTTAAATGAGGACAACAAATTGCCTGAAATCTTGGCTTGTCGCTTTTGCACTTGAACCAAAAAGGGAATAAGGTTTTACTCAAATTAAGATTGGCAGACAACTTCGAAAATTCTTCACTTCCCTCTATTTCCCCACAATTGGAGATCATTCTATCAGTTCTTTGTCTGTGCTCAGCAGTACTAATAGACTATATTTTTTATCTTCTTGCTTCATGTCAAAAGAAAGAAAGAACATGCAGAAAATAATTCTCTACACAAGTTGCCTCATTCCAGCTGACATTTTACAGGTCAGATCCCAGCTACAGTATTTTCTTTGCTGTATAAGTCAAAGCACGTGAATCATGAGGGTTTGGTTGTTGGGGGAAAGATTAACTTACATAAACACCTGTTTATAACACTGCAAATAACCATTTGAGACACTTTATTGCTCGTTATAAACAGCCTATAAAATAGTAAAAACAAACTTATTTTCACGCTACTTTGACAATTAGGTCATAGATAAGTGACCCCTTTCTAGAACTATAGTTTCTCTCTGTGTTTTGGAAAACATGGGAGTGTAAACAACCCAAAGCCTACACTTAAAAATTATTGAAATATTTTAAAACAGTTTATATAAGAACATTTGCATCGAAATAAATAGATAAATAAACTAACAATCCGCTTGTTTATGGACAAAATTGATGTACGTGTTTATCTTCTGGTAGCACAAAAAGGCTCTCATTAGATGACATAAAATGTAACGCTATCATTCTATTGTACTGCACTTACTTGCTTCCTGAGCTTGAACTTCATATATCGGACAAAACACCACCAGCCAGTAGATCCAGCGAAACATATCTCCGTTAACTTGGCACCAGCGCAAATTAAATTCAATGAAAGCCGCAGTCAGTCATTTGTAACATTGAAGTCGCTTATGTTTCGCTTGCAAATTTCCAAATAGGCGAAGGAGCGGCATCATTTTCTGCGAGACGGTAGCTAAGGGTGAAACTTTCGACGTTCTTCCCTTCCAGTCTTACGGAGGTTTGTGAACGCACCCTTAGCGAGACTTGCCAGGTCACGCGATATTTTGGCCTGAAACGCCCAGTGTTAACCGGCAGTTGAGCAAAGCGAACCGAAACCATGATCATTAGGGGAGTTTAAGACAAGTCAAGTCAATTCATTTTTATTTGTATAGCCCTTAATCACAAACACTCTCAAAGGGCTGCACAGGTTATTGCAAACCACAGACTATTATTACAGACTATTATTACACCATCCCCCGATCTAAAACCTACATGAGGGCAAGGAAAAACTCAAAAACCTCAACATGAGGAAAATGAAGAAACCTTGAGAAGGGACAGCACATGTGGTAATCCCCCTTCCAGGATGACCAGGCTGCAAAGGATGTTGCAATGACAAATAATACACAGATTTTGTCAACAAAAAATATAGGTTACTGCGGAACTCTTCTTGGCTTTTGGGATCACTAGTAGACCAGCATTTTCAGAACGGAGGCTCCGGAACAGAACATAGGGGGAAATTAAATCTGAAAGATATGAGGGAGCAACAAGGTAGTGCAAACAACTGTCTGGGGGGCACATGCGGCCCGTCAAACTCTTTAATTCGGCCTGCTGGACAAAATTGGTCAAAATATCATGACAATATAGATAACAGATGAAATACGACAAATTATTAAAAAACAAAACAAAAAAACAACATTTTATTGTGCCAGCTTTGTGCCCATTGTGTGTCAACTATAAACAAACTACTACCTAAATACTCAAAAATTACTACAAAAGTAATTATCAAATTTAGTGCTCAAAAACAGAGACGTAATATATTATTTTACATTCACCCTGAAAACAAAAACAAAAATTCTATTGCAGTAATACTATAATATTGGAATACTAAAACAGAAATATTACAACAGAAATATTACAAGAATACATCTAGAGTAACTCTACCAAAATACAACAAAATGATTGAAAAATGAAATATCAAATTTAGTGCTTAAAAACGGGGACCTAATACATTGTTTTTCTTTCATTCTGAAAACAAAACAAAATACTTCAAAGTACTACTGCAGTAATACTATAATACAGATGGACTATAATACAGAAATACTACTACAACCAATACTACAAAATACAAAAACAGCAATTCTATTAAAATACCACAGAAATACTACTACAGAAATACAACAAAAACCCCACTTCAGAAATTCTACAAAAATCCTACTTCAGGAATCCTACAAAAATCCTACTTCAGAAATATTATAAAAATACTAGAAAGAAAATATAACAAAACTGCAACTACCGTAAGTCTATAGATATGCTACAACAAATCTTACTATAGAAGGGCTACAAGCAACTAAAGCAATACTCACGGTTCACGGATTCCTAAACTGCATGGGTCGTTGGGGCACCAATTTGGATGCAACTCTGGACAGCCTTTTCCACTGTTGACGGTCCCTGGCCTGTTCTAGGGTCATGGCAAAGTTGGCACCAGTCCATTCCTGAATGTTGTCGGCCCAGTTCTTTTTTAGCCCCCTTTGACTGCACCCTAGAGAATAGCAATACTACAAAATAAATTATGTGCTTAGAAAGGGGACTTCATATATTATTTTGCTTAAATTGTGAGTGTTTCAGACCAAGTTGATGAAACTCATCCAATTATAAACAAATATTAAAAAAAATCTTGGATAGGTCTCGAGGATCGGATCCTAGGCCAATTTTTTTTAATCAATGTGGCCGGCGACTCGAAAAAATTTCACACCCCTGGTTTAAGTCATTAAAAGTATGACTTATTTGTCCCTAGGTGTGAATGAGCGAGTGAGTTGTCTGTCTCTGTGTGCCCTGCGACTGGCTGGCAACCAGTTCAGGGTGTCCACTGCCCGAGAATTTATTTCTCTATGGGGTTCAGGTCAGGAGAGTTGGCAGGCCAATTGAGCACAGTAACATCCATCCATCCATTATCTGCATCGCTTATCTTCATTAGGGCCATGGGGGTGCTGGAGCCCATCCCAGCTATCTTCGGGCAGTGGGCAGAGGACACCCTTAACTGGTTGCCAGCCAGTCCCAGGGCACATACAAACAGACAAATCACTTATTCACACATAGGGACAATTTGGACCGGTCAATTAACCTGACATGCATGTTTTTGGAATGTGGGAGGAAACCGGAGTACCCAGAAACCCACACGATTACAGGGAGAACATGCAAACTCCACACAGGAAGGTTCGATCTCATGACCTCAGAACACGTACTAACCACTGTGCTGCCGTGCTGCCCCCACAGTAACATCATGGTCATTAAAACATGTACCGGTGGTTTTGGCACTGGGAGCAGGTGCCAGGTTGTGCTGAAAAATAGAAGCTTCATCTCCATAAAGCTTTTCAGCAGATGAAAGCATTAAGTATACCAAAATCTCGTGATAGCAAGCTGCATTGACCCTGCCCTTGATAAAACTCGGTGCACCAACACCAGCACCTGACATGGCGCCCCAGACCATCACTGACTGTGGTTACTGACACTGGACTTCAGGCATTTTGGCATTTCCTTCATAGTCTTCCTTCAGACTCTGGCACCTTGATTTCCGAAGGATATTCAAAATTAGCTTTCATCCAAAAACGTAATTTGCTCCACTGAGCAACGGTACAGGTCAGCCGTTTCTGCTGCTGTTTCTGGTTCAAAAGTGGCTTGAAAGGGGAATGCAGTACCGGTAGCAAATTTCCTGCAAATGCCTGTGCACTCAGCGGTGCAGTGGTTAGCGCTTGTGCAGAACAGTTCATGTCATGGGAACCTGTCGTGGGTTCGAATCCAGGTCCAGACTTCCTGAGTTTGTATGTTCTCCCCGTGCTTGCGTGGGTTTCCTACGGGCACTCCGGTTTCCTCCCACGTTCCAAAAACATACATTTCAGGTGAATTGGCCAGTCCAAATTGTCCCTAGGTGTGAATGAGTTGTCTGTCCCTGTGTGCCCTGCAACCAGTTCAGGGTGTCCCCTGCAACCTGCCCGGAGATGGCTGGGATGGGCTCCAGCCCCCCCGCGACCTCAATGAGGATAAGCGGTACGGCTAATGAGATGAGATGCCTGTGCACTGTGGCTCTGGTTACTTCTACTCCAGACTCAGTCCACTGCTTCTTCAGGTTCCCCAAGGTCTGGAATAGGCCATTCTACACACATTTCCTCAGGATTCAGTCACCTCTTCTGGTTGTGCAGCGTTTTCTGCCACTGTTTTTTTCCCCATACTGTCATGTCTTGATACAGCCTATTTGCTCAGCGATTTCTTTTTGTTTCTTACTCTCCTGCTTGAGGGTGTCAATGGTGGCTTCTGGACAGCAGTCAGGTCTGCAGTCTTACCCATGTTTTCAGTAATGAACCAGGCTGGCAGTTTTTAACAGCCTTTGGACTCATTTGCCGGTGTGTAGGGTTGACTAAGATGTTTAGTTCAGTTGCTTTTTAGAGCACCTTTTCATGATATGCTAACTTTTTGACAAGGACCTGTATATACTTTATATAATTATATTTGATTCTTCAAATTATTACTAATAAAAAAAACCGAATGTGGAAGTTTTTACTTTAACCACTTATTTGTCAATTTATGCTTGACTTATTTAGCCTAAATTATTGTTGTCTAAATTGACCTTATAATGTTGCTGTTTTTTATAATGGTAAAAAGTGGTATCCGTGGCTCAGCAGGTAATACAGGTTATCCATTTTGATGAACAATTATGCTCTAATTTGGGATTTTATTATACTGTATTTTAACCTTTTTTCCAAATTTACTTTATTTTTTTCTTCCTCTATTTCTACCAAAATAATACTCAAAATTAGCAAAACTGTCTGCAAGTTTTTTGTAAAGGTTCAATATCATCTTTGTCACAGTTCACCAATCCCTCGACTCCCAGGGTCCTTAGGGCACCACTTACTGCGCAAAGCCACTAGAGAGAAGTATCGGCCTCATTTTTAGGCAGACTTACTGAGAAACATGGCATCAATTCCAAGCATTTCTCTCATTTTATGCCAAGTATCTCATCCCAAAGTCGAGCAATAATAATCACTGTAAAAGCAGAACAATGTCAAATACAGAGAAAATACTGTATTTATTTATCATATTCATCATAGCTCACAATCACACACTTTCAAGTTAAAGCAAGTACAACTTTCAAACTTAAGAGCAGTATCCAAAAAGAAAAAGTGATTGTTCGAGTGCAGCTCAGGAGGGTCAGTTACAGTAGAGTCACGTTGAGATGTATAAATGGATAAAAGGGGGGCATTCAGTGGAAGCATGGACTCTCAGCCAACTTTTTACTCTTAACAATTTTGCAAATCAACATCGGTATTGGCCGGTGGCGGTAATAACGACGTTCCCTGTGATGCATCTTCACTTTTTAAGACGAGGAATGCTTCTCGGGTAATTCCAAGCAGCTCTCTCAGTCCTTTATTCTCCAGCTAGAGAAGACAAACATGATGATTAGTTCTTTTTCAGAGAGAGCTGAGGATTCGTTCGCTTTAACCTCGAGCCGTTGAATCTTCTCTTCGTCTTGACATAGCCGCCCTTCGTCCACCTCTATTGCTTTCCTCATGACGGAGGCCATCTCGTTGATCTTGTCGGCGTGTGCTTGGAGTTCCTGTGAGGGGAAAAAAAAACTTGAGCATTTTTGGGTATAAATGGACTGAGTTTATCTCAATTGACCGTCATGTGCTGCTCCTTCAGTTGCGTCACAATATTTGGGTCGTCTCTTTTCTTAGCCATGAGCAACCTAAATGTCTGCTCCTTGTATTTATTCATGATGAGCCCCATTGCCACCTGGTGTTCCTCCAATGATGTCCTCAGTTCTGCACAAAAATTTCGAAGAGGATTAACGAATCATAATAAAAACAATAAAAAAGCTTCCTCCACGCAAACCTTTGTTTTCTAACTGGAGAGCTCTGATTTGCCGATTTTCCTGCTGGATGCCCAGGATCAGACTGGATCGAGGACGATGACGTGCAACTTCATTTAGTGTGTCAATCTCCACTTGGTACTAATCAACAACAAAAAAATAGCTGTCATACACACCAGGGGTGGGCAAACCTTTTGACTCCTTGGCCGCATTAGTTTGAAAACATTTGCTCAAGGGCCTGGCTGGAGAATAAAAAAATGCAGATGTATGTAGTTAATGTTTTGTATATGCCGAAAGAGAGTCTTATATGTAAAACCGCGCCTATAAGAAAAAAAAAATCAAGCCAGATCGTGGTTATTAAAGCCTGAACCAGCCTGAGCACAGCCAACTGACTTGATTCGCAGAACCGAGCCCTAAGCAAACCCGAATTTTCATATTTTATTTGTGAAGACTCAGGAGGACTCGGACAGATGATTTTGGTCGAGTGCAACACGAGCACAGAATCCGTTGCGCGAATCCTCCGCAAAGAAATCTAAAAAAAGTGACAATGACAGGCGGATAATTTAAAAAAAGAAATTCGGCGAGAGAGAAGCCAGAACCCGAATGTAATGATTGATATTTTAGGCCTGACCCAACGAGAATTGTGCGTCGCCTTAAACTAAGACTTCTATTTTGAACAAAATAACATCGGGATGAGTGTTTCCACTAATGTTCTCTGTTTGGTAAATGGCAGTCGGTAGGGCTTGAAGTTATATACTATTTTATAAGCCGTTTTATTCCACTTATACTCAAAAATACTTTGTGTCACCTCAGCCTTGGGTTAAACCTTTTAAACGTCTGTGCTTTGGAACGTTTTGTTTGGTGTACTTATTACCTCGCCTGGGGCGTTAGAATGTGTGTGTCGTGCCCCATTCTGTCCGGAGGGTGATGACCTCTCACCCTTCTCCCAAGCTTCAAAGGACGATTGAAAAATTTGCATCAAGGACGGCGCAGACCAATCAGCCAGAGGCTTGGTCATGGGGCTGGACATTTGATCGCCATGTGTCATGAAAGTGGCCAACCAGGAAGCCCCCGCCGCTTGCTCTCTTTCGACACACACGATTGTATTTAGCGAGGAAGGAAGATGTGTTCAACGTTTGGATTCGTCTAATAAATTAATATGTGGACTATACTCGGCTCAAAAACTTCTTATGGGGCGGCAGTAGCTCAGGAGGTAGAGCGCTCGTCTTGGGATCAAGGGATCCCAGTTCGAATCCCAGCTCGTCCGTGTTACATGTCGAAGTGTCCTTGGGTAAGACACTGAACCCCTAATACCCCCAATAAGCAGGTTAGCGCCTTACATGGCTGCAAGGCCGCTATTGGGAAATGTGGAGCACATTGTAAAGCGCTTTGGGAAGTCATTGACTTGAAAAGCGCTATATAAATGCATATCATTCTCAGACTTCTGAATACGTTCCAACAGTAAGGAATTAGGAGTCAGATTTCAGTTTAGGAAATCTTAAAACCTTACAGGCTGCACAATTAACCGAAATTGAATCGATATCGCGATGTGACGTAGTGCGATTGTGTAACCGCAAACCACTGCATTTTTTAAAAATAATTATGGTTCCAGTTTGTTATTTGTGGAGTGTTTGGCCAACAAGAATTGTCCCATTTTGTGGTTTAATAGCGCCGGTCAATCAGAAGCAGGTTTTAATGGCACCAACCAATAAAGACGAGGCAAAGTTTGCAAGACGTGTGTGCTTGACTTTGATAGGCTGGTGTAAGCTGCCAGTCAGTCATGCTACACGAGCATTAATGGCCACCAAAACAAACGCCACAGCTTGATGCTTTAATGTCTCGTAACATTGAAAATAAATTAATTAATTAAATCACAAGCGGGTGCTCCCTGGATTTTTATCGCGTCCGGGAATTGACTGAGGGAGAGTCGAAAGGGAAAGCTATCAGCTAGGCTAACAACTCTTAAGCGACCACTGCCGAATGTGGCTAGTCACAAACGCCAGATCCATTACCAATAAAGCTGATGACTTGGAGTTACCGCTTCATTCGTGACTATTCCATTTTAATCATCAGAAAGACATTCCAGAGGTTGCAGGGACCCGACTCTAACGTGTAGCTTGCCAGCTGCACTATTAATCTTTTTTTTAAACTGAAAGGAATAGCCCTCCAATTTTATTGTCCTTTTGTATAATGACAATAAAGAGCATAATATTCAACTGCAATTCTGATTTTATTTGTACATCTAAGGTTGATATATTGTTACAGTTGTATACTCTGTCTCCAAGTATGTCATCGCAAGTTGTTAGCATGTTTATTTTCTCCCTGAAAAAAAAAAGCACAGAAATTGCACTTTTCTTTTAAAATTGAAAAACGCATTGAAATTGCAATTTAGGTATGAAAAATCGCAATTAGGTTTTTTCCCAAAATCGTGCAGCCCTAGAAGTTGGCGTATTCAGCTACAATGAGTGGTTTGGAGTGGCACATGGCTTAGGCGACATCCTGTGGGCATATTTAAAACTTTAGGTCATTGTTTGACAAGAAACAGCTCATTTTACTTTGTTACGCTTCTCTCAGCATTGTCTCGCAGACCGGATCAAATCCATAGGTGGGCTTCATACTGCCCACGGCCCTAGTTTGGTGACTACCGCTGTACAGAAAAGATACACTTCTTCATCCCAAGCCAAAAAGCATACCTGCTTCATGGCATCCACCCGCTTGTTGAGGAATGTTGTCTGCTCGATCAAAATCTTGGCAGCATTGTCGTGGTTACGGAGCCGTTCCACCAAAGTTTTGGCATCGGCCATAACTTTCTCCAAAGTGCAATTCATGTCTGAAGAGGCAAAAGAACCAGGATAAATTTAAAACAAGAATGGTCTTTGTTGTAATTGATACAAAGTAGTGAACATTGTTTACAGGATTAAAAGTGGCAATCATGGATAAACATGTGATGAAAGACTTAAAAACGGAATAAATAAAACTTCAAAGGAAGATAAGATTTAAAAGAATATTTGCCTAATACACGAAAGGTCTCCGGTTCAAGACTGGATGGAAACAATTGTTGGCTGGAGAGGGATGGGCGTCACCGGGCTGTACTTGCCCAAGACACACCACAGGATATGGTGCCCCTATGACACGACTGACCGAACATGATAGATAGGCAAAATTTACAAGGTAGTGCTTTAAGACTTGCCCATGTTCTAAGTGCATCAAGACAATAGAGTAAATAAAAATATTGAAATGACATGAGCAGCAACATGTTTTCCAGAATAAGAATAGAGGAATAAAATATGAATATAGATTATTCTATACACAGTGTTGAAATCTTGAAATGTGTTAATGCCTATATTTAGTCCATCCTTCCATTTTCTGTGCCGCTTATCCTCACTAGAGTCACAGGGATGCTGGAGCCCCTTGCTTCATTTATTCATTTATTATGTTGGACCAGGGTCACCCTAAGCTTGTTGCCAGCCAGTAGCTGGGCAGACAGAGAAGGACAACTCACTCGCTCATTCACACCTATGCACAATTTGGACGTACCAATTAACCTGAAATGTCGGAGGAAACCCACACAGGCACGAGAAGAACATGCAAACTACACACAGGGCGGACGTGGTAGCTCGAATTGGACGATGGACCTCCACACCGAGAGGCTGTGCGCAAACCACCCATCGGCTGTGTCGCCCTATATTTATATCTTATTTTGTGACTGGCATTTTTGGTAAATCAATATTATCTGAACTTGGTTACAAGGGCTACTATGTGAATTTGTCATTTGCCTCTTTATTTTCAACTTGGATTGAGGTGACGAAAGATGTTTACCAAAATCAAAAGATAATAAAATCTACTTTGACAACCTCAACTATAAAAGAAAAACAAGAACGTTTGCATCCTAACCAAAGTAAAATGTTTTCGTTATTCAGAGCAAAGTATGAATCAGTCATGCATTTCGAGGCTAAACAGGCTGTTGCCGTGCAACCACATTTAATGTTTTGATGAATATTAGCTATATGTTAAGAATGGAGCAATACCAAAAATTATATATTCTATATAGACGTAATAATCCTTATTGCGTGTAATAACCAAAATCTACATTACCTGGTGAGCTCAACACGCAAGACATTAGCTACTTCCTGTTGATGTTTTATAGCTAGCATTAACTATAGATAAATTAAAAAGTGGTTTCTATTGAACTCGTTTGATTCCAAGTAACTACGCTAAAAACAAAATGGTGTTGCAGTAGGCAGACTTTGATCGTTGTTGTAAAAAGAAGACACACCATTAACAATACAGATTACAAACGACAATATTCTATCCAACTATCTCCAATCTCATTTTGAGGGCAGCGAGAAAATCTCGTTGAATCTCGCGTGAAAGGACCCACACAGAGGACTGGAGGAATGCTGCTTGGGAGGGTGGGATGGCAGAGCTATGCCCTTGCACAATAGTATTGCCTTTTACACGCTGGTTAACTACTGTTAAAAGAAAATAACTCTGAAATTGTTTAATTGATGTTGAAAATGTCAGGAAAAAATGTTAAAACGTCATATCGTCACGTCATATTGTCAAATATAAAAAAATGTGAATATGCTTGATGGCTGTGTTTTGCTGCTGTTGGTGTCAGTGGATTTGTTCAGACCGAGGACAATCGACTTTGGCCTGGACAGATCTATTGACACTAACAAAGATGTTATATAATGAAATTGTGAATATGTTTGATTTTCGAGAAGGTTTGTTCAAACCTCACTTTGTGTTTGCTGTTAAAAACGTAATATTGGAATATAATATTGTGAATGTGCTTAATTGCTGTTGAGATTGTCATGATTGTTTTCTGTTTTTAGTGTCAATAAATTTGTTCAAACCAAAAAAAAAAAAGAATGTCCACTGTGGTTCTGGATTTGAGGACTTACTATGAAGCCCGGTATTGCAGTACCTGCGGGAACGGTGCATTCGCAATGATCGCAGCAAGGCTTTAGGGCTAGGACCTTAGCTTGGCCTTTTGGCTGAGAGTAAGTGTCCCGGCTCTTAGGCTTTGTAGCGTATTATGAACTGACCGATAACAGATAATGGATAATGAATAACGAAGATAGAACAATAACCCTTAAAAACCCCCGAATGTGAATCACAACAGAACTTCTAAAAATATTCCCTTTTGATACACTGGAATATTTGATTAAAACAATATGTGTTTTACCAAAAAAGAATTAGATTATATTTTGAAGAAATAACTCAATATATTTTGAAAATTACTTCTCAGCAAAGAGTGCGCCTCGCGATGGCACCGTTGAGTTAAATTGTTCTCTCCCCAAGTAGTAACCGAAGAAGACAGTAAGAATGGCGGATAGGCTAACGCAGTTACAAGATGCTGTCAATTCGGTATGTTGATGCAAAACATTTACCCTTGCTTACGATGCAAACACGATTCCCAAACGTATTTTATCAACCAATGTGTTTGTGTTTGTAGCTTGCAGATCAATTTTGTAACGCCATCGGGGTCCTGCAACAATGTGCTCCACCTGCCTCCTTCAGTAACATTCAGACGTCGATAAACAACGACCAGCCTGCAAACCAAACCGAAGGTGTGTTATTTATACTATCGTTTTGCAATTTGTAAGCTATATTTACGAGTACAAATTTGATTGAGGGTAAAAAAGAGCTTAATGCCATTTGTTTAGAGTCTAAATCTTGGAAGTTGTTTTCCTAGGGGTAAGATAACTCTGTTTTGGGATGCAAATATACAGTAAAATGTATTTTTTATTCGGGAAAAAAAAATCGTTTGAACTGCTTTTAGCGTTTACAATCACAGTCAATAAAGTCAAATGTCAGTGTGTTAGTAGTATTCCCAATTTATCTTTTCAACAACACAACATAGGTACTAAAGTTTTTTCTCTCGATATGTTTTGTTTTCGTTTTGTCATGTTCAAAATAAAGGTTTTATTTATTCATTCATTCATTCAAATTTATACCGCCTACAAAACCAAAATTTGCTTAAAAATGAACAGAGTACTGTTAAATTCTCTAAGTAACATATGTCATGAAGTGAGTTATGATATTAGGACTTATGAAATTGAATCCCGTTACTATACTAACAGTTTAGCTAAGAGTCTTTTATTGTATGTTTATGGCAAAGTGCCATGTCTGATATTGTGAACAATGTATACTAAGTTGTAATAAATGACAATAAGGTACGATTCTAAAACAATAGGATGTATTTCAAACTATTTTTGAATTTGTGACTTTGGGGTTCATAGTTTTTCCCAAGGGGAATCAAATGAGGTGACAAACGGCACCAATTTTACAAGTTATTTCTTTTGAACGACATAAATGCGTCCCTCTTTATTGTAACTTACTCTGAATGCTCAATTGTATTCCACTTGCAGAATATGCTCAGCTGTTTGCAGCTTTAATTGCCAGGACAGCCAAAGATGTGGATGTGCTTATTGATTCTTTACCGAGCGAGGAGTCTACGGCAGCGCTGCAGGTCAGTAGTTTTAGTGACTATAAGAAGAGCTTCATGCATCGGAAAAGCTTCTTGAAAGATTCAAATACTATTCTTTTTTGGCCTCATTATAAGTTAATTTAGTAGCCAAGTAATCTGCAGAGGGAGCAAAATGCACAACATCACTTAAGGTTGTTACTTTTACTAGTACTAGTGTTACTCTATCCATTTGAATAGTAAAAGTTAGCCCTAGGGTTCAGCTCTTGAGCCGCTTGTGTCTCTAAATCTTAAAACTTTAATTTTTATTTACAACAAGGTTTATATAAGGATTTATATTTCTTAAGGCTCCAGACATTTCTTTGGGAGGGATATGTTATGGCTCTGTTTACATTTTTTGTTGTCGACCCCTAGTGATGTGCTTCTCTGTTTGAAACCCTGAAGCGTGTACCGAGTATTTTAGATGAGCGGTTCATGTGTGTTGAATAGCGAAGACGTTTGTAATCACACTCCAGCCTCTCCAAACTGATTCAGAAAATGATTCGCCAGTTTTAATTGTAGTTCGAAATAAAATCGACAAATTAACACTCTGGTCTTGCATTGACTGAGTTGGATTTCACATTTTCATTTGTTGCATAAGTACAAACATAGACAAAGTAATTTGATAAAAAAAAAAAAAAACAACTTGTATTTGTAAAACCTTCATCAGATTAATAACAGTCTGATTTCCCAACACTTCACATAATTAATAATTGAAACAATTACCCATACCAATGTTGTATTTTTTTAAACAGTTAATAACTTGTATTTTTTTGGTTAATTCCTAAATCCAGACAATAAATAGTCCTCGAACATCAGTAGACTGTCATTGATGGCAATACTGTACAAATGTCCAGCCTCTACAGTATATTACGTCTATCTCTAGGTTTAGTATCATGGAAAATGATTACTAAAACTATAATAACATGGAATAATTATTTTCAATTACACCCTACTTGAGTTTCTACATTCTTTTTATAATCAATATGTTTATTATGTAAAGAAAATTACAAATACCAAGTTGAATATAACTCAATTCCTTGCTGTCGGATCCAAAATGATCACTACAATTTCAAAGGGGTTTAATTTCCTCCTGAATTTGTTTTGGGTGGGTCAAAAGATCACAGATATATTGTATTTGCATGTGCCACATTTAAAATGAACAGAATGCTCAACTGTTAAAAGTATTTCCTCTTCCCTTCCTGGATGAACTCTTGTTATAGTTAGTCTTTTTTTGACAATATCACATACTTTCCTCATTTGTAGTAGTTTATCTAATTTTCTGGAAAAACACAAATCGAATTGCCGCACAAACGGAATTCACAAAAACGGGCTGAGACAATTCCCCTACTTTTCATTAGGCGGCCAGTCTGCGGCAGCTAGAGGAGGAGAACCATGAGGCCGAGGCCCGTCTGAAAGATGTAGTCACCCGAGGTGATATGCTGCTGGAGAAGATCCAAAGCGCCCTTGCGGACATTGCGCAGTCTCAGCTCCGAACCCGCAATGGTGCGCCCAGCCAGACTTTTCCTACCGAATCCTGACCCTGCTCCCGATGACCCTTTAGTATTTGACTATTATTTATAACGGGGGTCTAGAACCTTTTTGACTCGGAGCCTTTGAAACAAAATAAATAAATATATATATATATATATATATATATGTGTGTGTGTAACCGCGGTGTACTTGTCCCACCAAAGATCCACATTCACGCTGGACTGGATGATGAGGTTTTTATTACAGAAACTGCAAATGAATGAGTCACAACATTAGCTTTTCTGCTGGCTTTGATCTCAGTAGCAGCTCTCTCTGGAAACTGCCCAACAAAGCATATCAAAGAGCTTTCTTTTCAATTTACATAAAATACATTTTAGAATATCATAATACATTTTTACATCCTTTTCAAGAAGATACTTTTAACAAGAGATCGTATAGTGGATTTTTAACGTTTACAATGAATTCAACATCATCTCATCTCATCTCATCAGCCGTACCGCTTATCCTCACTAGGGTCGCGGGGGATTCAACATATTTTTCTTTAGTCTGAATTTTAACCAACATCATCCTTTTTAATAAATATGAGAAAATAGAAATAAGAACAATAATGAGTATAAAAACGGGTACAATTTACCTGCAAATGAATGAGTCACAACATTGGCTTTTCTGCTGGCTTTGATCTCTTTGATCTCGACAAGGGGAATTAACATTTTAGTAAAACAGAAACAAAACGAAAATAAATCTAAACAGCTTGACAATATCAATCACATTACTGTGCATGTTGAGAGATTTGTCAGCCGGGGTTATAATGTTTAAAATTAACTTCTTTTGTGGAGCACCAAAAGATGTGTCTTACCAGTAGCAGCTCTCTCTGGAAACTGCCAACAAACCCCGCCTCCCGGTCACATGTCAGAATCCAAAACCAAACCCCACCCCATACCAGCAGATGGCACTGTTGGACTCATCATTGCAGGACATTTACCTACAACTGTACACATATTTCAGCAGGAATTTCAATGAAACAAAAGTTATTATTACACCTGTTACATATATATATATGTATATATATATATATATATATATAATTTTTTTTTCCAGAGCCACACCATATATTTTAAGACTACATTCAACTAACCAGCTAAACGTGCTCTCCAGACAAAAACTAATTATTCAGCCATTTTATTTCACTGTGTGACGTTTGATGATTTGGTATAATCTATAAAATAGTAATGCTAGAGCCTGTATCACATATCAACAGATATCACATAAAACATTTCTCTCCTGCTGTTACATAACATTGTTGAGTCTCATTTGGAATATTTTTTTTTTTTAAATAGTGGTTTTAAAAGTATTTGCAAGCAGCGGTCTCGTGTAAAAATGTCACAAAATACTGTAAAGAGAGGGATACGGATGTATTTAGGGGACTGCGTTAAGTGTGCAGTGATCTGCCCACTCCTACCACTCACTCAATGTAATTGAGTACTTGGCCTATGTTTTCCGGTGTTTGTAGTTTTTTCCGTGGGTTTTCCCCCTTAAAGTATCTAAAAAATGAACATAGATTGCTTGTTCAATGAGCTTCTCTAGAGATCCTTTCTATGAAAGGATCCCTAGAGCTTCGCAACCAAAAAGGGGTCTGCAACCGCCTGAGTAAAACTGTTGTTAAAACGTGGCTATATATTTTGGCCCGAACGTGGGGCTTACTGTGTAGCTTCGGTTTTGCATACATTCAATTCGGAAAGTCACAAAGAAGATTACAATGTCCCTTATTTTCTCTCCAGATAGTCTCATTTGGCTTGGGAGCCATACATGCCCGACCCCTGATTTACAGTAATCAGTGCTGATCTTAAAAATCCATGCTGGATTGTTCCACCCAGTGCAAAAAGGCGTATTGAATTATTTCATACTTTTTTTTTCTGGCTGTGGAGATAACCATTGTCTGACTCCAGTTGGTTTTCATGTTTTGTTAATTTTGTAAATGTTTACTCCTCAATGATGCATGTTTTGCTGCAACAGGGAATTTTGTAAATTAAATCCCAAATAAACAATTTTGTTTATCCTAAAGAGTTCTTGTTATTTGTAACACAAGCAAAGGAAGGATGTTTAATCCCCACGAGCAATGTTTCTTCTGAGGAAAATATGTGTTTTTGTGCACCTGTATGTTTCCTAACTTTAGATTTTGTACGCAGTACAAAGAGCAGTGGGAAAATGTCAAGCTGAAAAAGAAGAGTGATGCATATGTTTGGGGACCTGCAGTCAATTTGGAGTCAACTCCGAGGGTGTAGAGTTGTTTAGAAAAAAGGAAAACTAAAAATAGACTGCCTCAAAGCACAGTGGACAATGATGACGTTGGATTTACTTTAAAAAAAGCACCGCGCCCAGAATAAAGTGTGTTCTTACGTTATGGTTCTTTCAATATAAATGACCAGCAAAAATATAGTTTTTCACGAATTTAAATGGCAAACTCCAGATTTTTTAGGGTTTTAAAGGCAAACTATTCGTCACTTTTAAGTTTCAAACAAAAGTAAAATTCAAAGTACTGATTGGAATGGCAACTTGCATTGTTATTGAAAATATCATTTATATTTCGTTGTTTGTAATCAAGCACATGGGATGAATATGTGGCTATAATATTAAATTGCGAACAAATAGCATGCAAACAGTCGTTCCTTTCATTCACGCAAGGCAGACTGATGAATCTGCGACCAAGCAAAAGGGTGGTTCCAAACATCATATTGGCTTGCATTTGTGTTATCCTCGCCACGTGATTGGCCGGCTACAATTTATCCACCTGTGATTGGTCTTATTCAACGCCACTCTGAGGCTACGCCATTGCGTAACTGCAGCAACTGATGAGCCCGACGTTTTGGAAACTGAAGCCTACCTTTTTACATTTTTCACCTTTAGTGCACCACAGACGCTAAATAACAAAGCCAAAGTTGATTATTATTTTTTACACATTACATATATTTTTGCCTGTTGTCTGTGCTTGAAGAACAAGACTTGTTTTGTTTTGATATCAGCTATGTTAACTGTGCGCTGCTGTAGTGGCATGGAGGTTCCCCGTTAAGGATATCAGTTAGCTTCTTAATCGAAGCCTCCCAAAAAATTCTGCTCCCATTGGAGGCAGAAAAGACGCGTTAACGGTATCTATTTTGTTTCTCCTGGTTCGTGGGGCTGCTGCCCAGCCAAGATTTGACTCTGGAGCAGGACACGGAGGTAGGTTGAGCTTATGTTATTTTCAAAAGTAGTGGGTATTTTTACAACGCTCTGCCAATGTATCTGCGGAAAACACCAAGCAATCCTTCAAACAAATGTTTATTCATATTAAAATCCCGTAACGCAATTTATCAACGCCATTGGCGAGCTACATTACATTTCTTTTATTGGTGGGATTAAAATATTGTATTGTAAGTTTACATTAAATTCCGTTGGTAAATTTCCGTCTTAAACAATTGTGATTTCTTTTTAAGTATTACACGTCTACCACGATTTATTTTGTGAAAACACTTGGAACGCTAAGATGTAAAAGTGATTGCATATGTTTCACTGTTGACATTACTGTATTCCTTCATTACAACAGCCTTCTTGCCTTTCTTTCAAAAGCCTTCCTTGCAACAGACTTAATTCCATCGTTCATCCTCCCAACTTCCTTCCTGCTTTCCTTCACCTTCCTGCCTGACTTCCTTCCTGACTTCCTTAATTGCTTGAAACAGCATTTCCTACTTTCTCTGCTCTTCCCTACCTCCCTTTTTCCTTCTTTCCTTATATTCGTTATCATCCCAACATCCATATTGCATTATTTGCTCCTTCCTTCCTTTCTTCCTTCCTTCCTTCCTTCCAATGCTCCCTCCCCCCCAACCAGGAACTACAGAAAGTGTGGTACTTTCTTGTGATGTAAAAAAAAAAAAATACAAAAAAGTAATTTCCCAAAACCATTTACGTATATATTTATTTTAACAATCCTGTACATCAATCTTGTGCAATTGTAATAGATGATTTTATATCCATCTTTTGCATCGTGTACCATCTTTGAATGAACACAAAAGTTTGATTAATGTCTTGTCAAAATGAATATTTCTGCTTTTTATGTTTTTTTTTCATGATTTAAGTCTGGTGATAGTTTTTATGCTTGTTTTTTTTCATGAATTTAAGTCTGTAGGCAGTTCATTCCTCTTCTTGGTGTCATGACTGGACTCTTTCATTCAGGCATGGAAAGTTCCTGGTAGGTCTCTGTAGAGTCCTTTTAAGGGTGGAGTGTGCCCGTGAGTCAGGTTCTGTCTGTACTACGTATGGTATGGAAACTTCACACCATATATAATGTAAAACATTTTTAAATCCGAATCAAAACTTTACTCTTTGTTTCCCATTCTCCACATATTGTGAACTTCTTTATTCAAGAATCACTGATCTTGGTACCAAATCAGGAAGTTTTTTTTTTTTTTTGTGAGATTGTTGTGGCTGGGAGAAGAGCAAACATTACCTCCTATCTCTGGCTTGCAGACTAAAAAAATCTATCTAATCAAGACTACTCATACTTTTCTGCTGGCAACCTGATAAAAAAGATTTTTGCACTGCCTTTCTTCCTTGTTTCCTGCCTGTTCTAGGGAATCAACTTAAAATACAATCCATGAGGGTATACGGAAATTATAACATGAAAAATAATGGGTTGTAATATAATCATTTTGAGCTTATTTTTGATGTTGTACTAGGCACTGACGTTTCATGTCTTCGTTTTTTACAGGATAGCATGGCCATGACGGGAGGGACGGCAGCCGCCCTCCCCATGAGCAACCACACCCGAGAGAGAGTGACTGTCGCCAAACTCACACTGGAGAACTTTTACAGCACGTTGCTGACCCAACACGAAGAGCGCGAAATGAGGTGAAGCTGACACTCCTGTGTAAATGTTTAAACTTATCTCACTGATGTGTTCGACCCCAAGAATGTGAGATTTAACTGTTGTTTATTGTGTTTAGTGTCCTAAGTGCCTGACACATGGTCGGGATGTTCTGTTGCAAACAATGAATAATCCCGTTACCATAGGGCTGATATTGTTTACAAAAAATGAAATTAAAATGACTGTGTATGATCTAGCGAAGGGGTTGAGAACGTATGGCTTGTGTGCCAGGTGTGGCTCTTTTTTATTAGTTGATCTGGCTCAGAGATAAATTAAGGGCATGCTAATCTCTCTATTATTCATATTGTTAATATATGTGAAGCCCTAGCAACTCAAGAGATGCTTGTTTCAGTCCAGAATACAGTGCATCCGGAAAGTATTCACAGCGCTTGACTTTTCCTACATTTTGTTATGTTACAGCCTCATTCCAAATTGTATTAATTTGATCTCTTATCTCAAAATTCTACACAAAATACTCCATTATGACAATGTGAAAGTTTTTTTTTACTTTTTTTGAATTTAATAAAAATAGAGAACTAAGAAATCACATTTACATAAGTATTCACAGCCTTTGCTTAATACTTTGTTGATCCACCTTTGGCAGCAAATACAGCCTCAAGTCTTTTTGAAAATGATCCCACAAGTTTAGCACACCTATCTTTAGGCAGTTTTGCCCATTCTTTGCAATAAGTCTCAAGCTCAATCAGGTTGGATGGGAGACGTTTGTGCACAGCCATTTTCAGATCTCTCCAGAGATGTTCGATCGGATTCAAGTCTGGACTCTGGCTGGGCCACTCTAGGACATTCACGGAGTGGTTCTGAAGCCAATCTTTTGAGATCTTGGCTGTGTGCTTCGGGTCGTTGTCCTGCTGAAAAATTAACCTTCGCCCCAGCCTGAGTTCAAGAGCGCTCTGGAGCAGGTTTTCATCCAGGATATCTCTATATATTGCTGCATTCATTTTTCCTTCTATCCTGACTAGCCTGCCAGTTCCTGCTGCTGAAAAACATCCCCACAGCATGATGCTGCCACCACCATGCTTCACTGTAGGTGCCTGGTTTCCTCCAAACATGGCGCCTGGCATTCACACCAAAGAGTTCAATCTTTGTCTCATCAGACCAGAGAATTTTGTTTCTCATGGTCTGAGAGTCATTCAGGTGCTTTTTGGCAAATTCCAGAGGGGCTTCCGTGTTCCTTTTACTAAGGAGTGGCTTTCGTCTGGCCACTCTACCATACAGGCCTGATTGGTGGATTGCTGCAGAGATGGTTGTCCTTCTGGAAGGCTCTCTTCTCTCCACAGAGGAACGCTGGAGCTCTGACAGAGTGACCATCGGGTTCTTGGTCACCTCCCTGACAAAGGCCCTTCTTCCCCGATCGCTCAGTTTAGAAGGCAGGCCAGCTCTAGGAAGAGTCCTGGTGGTTCCAAATGTCTTCCATTTACGAATAATGGAGGCCACTGTGCTCATTGGGACCTTCAAAGCAGCAGAAATGTTTCTGTATCCTTCCCCAGATTTGTGCCTCAAGACAATCCTGTCTCGCAGGTCTACAGACAGTTCTTTTGACTTCATGCTTGGTGTTTGTGCTCTGACATGCACACTCAACTCTGGGACCTTTTATAGACAGATAGGTGCCTTTCCAAATCATGTCCAATCAACTGAATTTACCGCAGGTGGACTCCAATTAAGCTGTAGAAAGATCTCAAGGATGATCAGTGAAAAAAAGATGCACCTGAGCTCAATTTTGAGCTTCATGGCAAAGGCTGTGAATACACACAGCCAAGATCTCAAAAGATTGGCTTCAGAACCACTCCGTGAATGTCCTAGAGTGGCCCAGCCAGAGTCCAGACTTGAATCCGATCGAACATCTCTGGAGAGATCTGAAAATGGCTGTGCACAAACGTCTCCCATCCAACCTGATTGAGCTTGAGACTTATTGCAAAGAATGGGCAAAACTGCCTAAAGATAGGTGTGCTAAACTTGTGGGATCATTTTCAAAAAGACTTGAGGCTGTATTTGCTGCCAAAGGTGGATCAACAAAGTATTAAGCAAAGGCTGTGAATACTTATGTAAATGTGATTTCTTAGTTTTCTATTTTTAATAAATTCAAAAAAAGTTAAAAAAAAAACTTTTTCACATTGTCATAATGGAGTATTTTGTGTAGAATTTTGAGATAAGAGATTAAATTAATACAATTTGGAATGAGGCTGTAACATAACAAAATGTGGAAAAAGTGAAGCGCTGTGAATACTTTCCGGATGCACTGTATATAGGGCAGATTCCCAACTACAGTTTACTGTCAAAGTGTTACACCATCAGACCCCGTTTTGGCTTTACGTCTGTGGAATCCTGTTTTTGTAGGCTAATTAAACAATGTATCTAAGAACACTTCCCTCTCTCTCACTCAGTGCCCACTGAGCCAGGTATGACTCTTTTTATGAGTACATATGCCCTGGAGATAAAATTCATCACTTTAAAGCATTTAGGCAACAGTGCAACATCTTGTGTTTGCAGTAAGTCACTAAAACCCTAACCCATTTTTAGTGGTAGACTTGTTGATACGGGACACAGCTCTAGCCATATTGTTAATTCATAGATTTTATAAAATCATCAAACATCACACAGCGAAGTAAAATTCTCTGAAGAATAAGCTTTTATTTGGGGAGCATGTGTGGCGGTTTTGTTGAAGTTTGTCTTAAAATATATGGTGTGGCTCTCTAAAAAAAGCACCCCTGCGACCCTAGTGAGCAATGCAGTAAATGGATAAATGGATGTGTTATTCTTTCTCATGCCACTAGAGAGAGCCATTCAATTATCTGCCTTTATTGCGGGTTTGAGCTCAAATGTTGACGCAAGTATTTTAATGTTTTACTATATTTTGGGTTTTGTTTTCAAATTAAGAATTTATTTTTGTAATCTTACACATTTTTGCTTTAATTCGTTTTTCTTTTAACCTTTCTCCAGAAAACTTTGGCTTTTATCTATTTTGTGACTGTTTTTATTAAATTGCCAGGAAGTTTATAAAAATAATTCTCATCTTAATAAATATATCTTGATCTATTCCTGTTGGGAAAAAAATAAAACAATTATTCAATTCAAATACATTTATTTATTTTTGTACATTTAGAATGATACGAAAGCAAAAAAGTAATGGATTTGTATGTAATTTAAATAAAGCTCTCAACTTTCATTTTTTCCCCATTGCTAGGCAGAAGAAGCTGGAAAAGGCCATGGATGATGAAGGCTTACCAGATGAGGAGGTAAAGCTGGCATTTAAGAAAAAAATATATGTTGTACCTCAAATAATAATAATGAAAAAAATGAAGCATTTTTGTGGCTTAGCAATTTTATTGAGAGTGTGTTGACTTTATTTTCCAGAAGGTTATGCGACGTTCTCAACATGCACGAAAAGAGACTGAGTTTTTGAGGCTGAAAAGGACGCGCCTGGGCTTGGATGACTTTGAGTCCCTGAAAGTCATCGGGCGTGGCGCTTTTGGAGAGGTATGCTGAAGAAAGAAATAGCATGTTATGTTAATGCAATTTTCTTTCATCACATTGCTCATTCCGTTGATAGGTGCGTTTGGTCCAGAAGAAGGACACCGGGCATATATATGCAATGAAGATTCTACGAAAAGCAGACATGCTGGAAAAAGAGCAGGTTCATAAAACATGCCATGCTTTGTCAGTGTTAAAATAATTTATAATAAGTTTTCCATTCCTGTGCAGGTTGCTCACATCCGAGCAGAGAGGGACATTCTGGTTGAAGCGGATGGTGCCTGGGTTGTAAAGATGTTCTACAGCTTCCAGGACAAGAGGAACCTTTACCTCATCATGGAATTTCTGCCTGGAGGTGTGCATATTTTACATTAGAAATACAGCACAGACCCCAAGATACAATATTAATAGGTTCTGAGGTGGGCCTCGCCAGGTGACATTGTCCTATGGCGTGTGACAGAATTGCGTAGCTAATTCATTCTGAACCACAGATAAAACATTAGAATAACAAATTAGTGTATAGTAAGTACTACTTTTGTTGAATCTATTTGTATTATTTTTCCCAACCACATCAAGCTTTTTTATTCCACTTTTATTTCAAAAGAAACGGCTCGCCTCTTAACATTTTACACCAACCATATTGAATGGATGCACGAGATATTAAACTATAAAAATGTAGCTAATTCATTCTGAACCACAGATAAAACATTAGAATACAAAATTACTGTATATTAAGTACTACTTTTGTTAAATCTATTTGTATATATGATTAAATAACATTCATGAATGTACATGTATAGAAAAAAATATTTTAGTTTACCTTTATTGTGACTTAATTTGAGCTGGTACAGTGGAGTCAGCGGCTGAATGCAAGCGAGGGAGAAGACAGCAGTTTCAAATTAAACTGATTTTGAAACTTCCATTTGCAGGGATTGTTAGGTCCTTACAACAGGAGTCTATAACACAATTTATTTGGAGTTGGGGGTGGGGGGCGTTGGATGTAGGGCCTGCTTAAGGTTGAGTCAAATCAGGGTGACCTTGAGAAAAATTAAAAACATTCCACTGTTCTCATATATCTCTTTTAAAAAGTCCTACATCATAAAATGTATGAAAAAACATTTAGAATTAATATGTAAGATAAGCGAATCTATTATTCGTGTGGGCACCACCTACACCAAACTTTCACATTTAGGCCACAATTGGCCCACAGGGTGCTAATTTGAGACCCCTGCCTTAGAAAATTTCTTTGCTTTAATCGCCTCTTTATTTTAAGTAACGGTCCTGGTCGCTGATTAGTTTTGGCGATTTTACTTAGCGAGGTGATATACTTCCTGTTAATCGCAAGTTTTGTTTCCTTGGTTATCATGTTTCTGCTTCTCTCTTTAGTATCATTGTAAGCCCTGGGACCCATAACGAATAAACGCTGTACAAAAATGGGTATTGTATTGAGGTAGTTTAGGCAATAGCATGTCGGCCTTTTAGTGATAATGTGATGCAAACAAATACCAGCCAGGGATTTTAGAGACAAAGTAACTATACATACGTGAAAACAATGCAAAGTTTGATTTTTATACATTCTTGGACGCCATATCCAGCGGGTTCAGGATTTCAACACCTTGTGAGGACCAGGAAAAAAAAACCTTTTCTCTCAGGTGACATGATGACGCTACTGATGAAGAAGGACACACTGTCTGAAGAGGCCACCCAGTTCTACATTGCTGAGACAGTGCTCGCCATTGACTCCATCCATCAGCTGGGCTTCATCCACAGAGACATCAAACCGGACAATCTGCTGCTGGACTCCAGGGTGAAGAGATGCTTTCTTTTTTTAAATTGGTGTCATTGGTCCATGTTTGATTAGAAATTAGAACTCATGGAAGCCTCTTCTTTTTTTTTTTTAGGGACATGTGAAGCTATCTGATTTTGGCTTGTGTACTGGATTGAAAAAGGCCCACCGAACTGAATTTTACAGAAACCTGACGCATAATCCACCCAGTGACTTTTGTGAGCATCTCACTTCTCTTTGTAATCTAACGTCTGCATTCATTATATAAAATCTGACATTTTTGTCCATTTTTTTCTGCAGCCTTTCAAAACATGAACTCCAAGCGGAAAGCCGAAACCTGGAAGAAGAACCGGAGGCAGCTGGTGCGGTGTTAGAGTTATATTGTTGCCATCATGTGAAAAACACATCAAACTTTAATTTTCTATTAATTAATTAATTAATTTTCCATTTCCTGTCAATGCAGTTCTAAGAGATTTTCCTTGTGCATAAAATTCACTGCTGTGTTTTTGCAGGCTTATTCAACAGTAGGCACGCCGGACTACATCGCTCCAGAAGTTTTCATGCAGACAGGCTACAACAAATTATGTGATTGGTGGTCCCTGGGGGTCATCATGTATGAAATGCTAATAGGTAAGCAAGATTATTTTCCACACAATAAAGACAGACTGTAGCATGTGTAAAATAATGTTTTTTTCAGGTTATCCGCCGTTTTGCTCTGAAACGCCACAGGAGACGTATAGGAAAGTTATGAACTGGAAGGAGACCCTTGTCTTTCCGCCCGAAGTCCCAATTTCTGAGAGAGCTAAGGACTGTATATTGCGGTATGGGCCGGACCTACAATTGATAATATCAAATGAAAACATTTTTGAGAACCTAAAACAGCTTTTTACGTTCCTACGGTCAGAAATCAAATAAAATGTTGCTTTTTTAAAAATACAGCTCCCTCTATTGGCTCAATCAAGCATTTTTCCCTTTTTTGCATGAATCAATTACCCATAACTAATATTAGATGTTCGACATCACAATTTTTCAGTCTCATTGTTAAAAATTCTCATTATCAATATTACCAGCATCCAAAATCTTGCTCCCTATTTACAAAATGCTGGTATTTAAAACAAATCCACCTTTGAATACAAATAGATTTCTTAAATGTACGTTGGGTAATATTTGACCAATAGTTGACACTGTATTGTCTAATCTGAACAAAAACTAGCCAAACGAGCAGATAGATGCCAGACAAATTTAGTGGCGACTACTAGGTATGGATTCCGCTAGGTAAAAGAAATACAAATTTCTCGACCGATGAAAATTCATAAAAATTACCATTGGTATGATAGTTAATGTCTTTTTTGCCGTTTTTCAAATTAATGTTTTTTTTTTCACTGAATTAAGTTTTTTTGTACAACTACGAGGCATTAAAAATTACACACTGTCCCTTTAATATTTCATTTTATTCTTTGCAATATATTATTCCTCCCATTTTCAGTTCCTTATTGTTAAATGGCCACAAAAGGACAGCCTTTTCATGTATTGTTGGTGCCAATACAGACACTGCCCTACTTACATTTTTAAGGTACAGACGCTCCACTACTTACCAACATCCGAGATACGAAAAACAGTAGATACGAACATTTTTGTTAGTGATGTCGAAAAATATCCCGACATACCTGTAAGTTAGATTTTGTATTGTGCACCTTTTTCCGAGTACAGACGCTGCCTAACTTACAAACAAGTTGGGTTCCAAACGATCTTTTGTAAGTTGAATTGGTTCGTAAGTTGCTTCAGTGCTATATTTTGTATGTAAATGTTTAAAGCTTGTATAAGTAACCGGTATTGTTTTGTACTAAAAAATAAACATTAAATAGAATAATATGCTCTATAAAGATAAATAAAGTTAATTTTCATTTACTTTTGGAAGATGAGCTTCAAGAGTAAGGCGCCTCCCTCCTCCGTGGTAAAAAGTAGCAAAAAAAAAACCAATCAACTATTTTCCCAACCACATCAAGCTTTTTTATTCCTCTTTTATTTCAAAAGAAACTGCTCGCCTCTTAACATTTTACACCAGCCATACTGAATGGATGCACAAGATATTAAACTATAAAAATGTCAGTTCTTGGCGTGCTGGGCATACAGTACAGTATGTTTACACACGGACTAGAAAGAGGAAGCGGATTTCTTCTCCGGGGTGGATGCTAGGTGACCTCTCTAAGTGTCACACGCCGGTAGCGGCGGAAAGAAGCACTACAGTACTGTCCTGTACAGATGCTTTCCCACTTACGACCATTCGACTTAGGTAAAACGGTAGATACGAACATTTTTTTCGGGATGTCGACAAATATCCGAACATTGCTGTAAATTAGATTTAGTATTGTGTGCACCTTTTTCCGAGTACAGGACATTAATGTAGTGCTTCTTTCTGCCGCTACCCGCGTGTGGGGCTGTTTGAGGTCGCCCAGCATCCACCCGGAAGTGAAAAAATCTGCTTCCCCTTCCTAATACGTTTGTATCTCTCCTTCACCTGCTCGGAATCCCACCGCTGCCGCCAATATAGCGTGTCCTTTTGTTTGGGTAATGGATTTCTCCTCGTTCATGAAAAATATACTCGGAAACACGATCTCTTTATAAACACACTGAACTCTCTCCAAAACTAAACTCTCGCGCTCGCCTACAGTCACGTACCAACTCTCGTGACATTTGTCGCTCTACTGACATCATCCATGCGCACCTCACATTCTACGCCTTTGACATTTAAATAGTTTAATATCTCGTGCATCCATCCAATATGGTTGGTGTAAAGAAGAGGTGAGCCTTTTCTTTTGAAATGAAAGTGGAATAAGAAAGCTTGATGCTGTTGGGAAAATGGTCAGAACGCTTTTTTTCGGCCACTTTTTTAACACTAAGGAGGACCTCTTGAAGCGTATCTCCCAAACGTAAGTCAAACCTCCTTTACTTTATAGAGCATATTATTTTATGAAATGTTTATTTTTTTAGTATAATACAATACAGGTTACTTATACAAGCCTTAAACATACATATATATACATTAAACATACAAAATATAGGACTGAGGCAACTTACGAACAAATTCAACTTACGAACGATCGTCCGGAACTCGTACGTAAGTTGGGCAGCGTCTGTACTCTAAAAAAGGTGCACAATACAAAATCTAACTTACAGCTATGTCGGGATATTTTTCGCCATCACCAAAAAAATGTTCGTATCTACTGTTTTTCGTATCTCGGATATTGGTAAGTAGTGGAGCGTCTGTACCTTAAAAATGGGTGGCACTAATGAAGAGTATTGGTGCTAACTCATCCCTATCTAATTGAGTTTATTACCCTTGTAATATGAAAAATACCTGCTTGATATCATGGGAATTTTTTTTAAATGACGTTCATTGTGTTTTTGATTGAACTAAGCTGCAATTCAAAATGTTTTTGGAAAAAAATACAAAAAAGGAAACTCCAAATTCAATACATCTTAATGCTGTCAGAGATTGTAAAACAGGGACAGCTGGTGTAAAAGTTTAAGTGCAGAAATACCTTTAAAGTTCTACTTTTTCCCCCAGATTTTGCACAGATTCAGAAAACAGGGTTGGGGCAGGCAGTGTGGATGAGATCAAAAGCCATCAGTTTTTTGAGCCTGTGGACTGGGAGCACATCAGGTACTTTTTATTCTCATTTTCTCCTTCCTGACACTCCAAATTATAATACACTTCCCATTAGAGAACGTCCTGCTGCCATTTCCATTGAGATTAAAAGCATCGACGACACCTCCAATTTTGATGAGTTTCCTGAATCGGATATCCTTCAACCAGGTATGAAATTTTTTGAATGGTATTTTTTAATTACTGTGCTGCTGCTACATTTATAAAGCCTTCCTTTTACCTCCAGCAAATGCAACCGAGCCAGATTTCAAGTCCAAGGATTGGGTGTTCCTCAACTATACGTACAAACGCTTTGAGGGCCTGACTCAACGAGGAACCATCCCCACCTACATGAAACCCGGGAAGGCCTAACAGGGAGTATATACTAAGAAAAAAAACATTTACGGACATAACAGGGTCGGGCCTTTCAAGGGCCCCGCTGATGCCCCTCGGTCAACGTCTAAATCTCCCTCCAAGTTTTTAAGCTCTGCCTTGCTGCTCAAGTTGTCATACCACCTTCCTACTTTAGTAAAGGAGTGCGTGCCAATCACTGCTTGGTAGTTTTTACACTGGTTGTTATCAACTGGCTCATATTTAAAACCTGCGACTGAACATACGCTGCGGTCGCACTCTGGAAGGTTTCAGCATGATTGTCAACCTTTTGCAGTCATTAATTTCCTTAAATGGTGGGGTGCGTAAATTCTGCTGTCCTTAAAATGTTAAATATTTTCTCAATGTCAACAATGCCCAACTGCGTTTAAATAGCCCGTATTCTTCATTTTCCACTGTGCCTATCTGCTTTTGTCTTACTTTTATAAGAACACATTAGGTTCAAGGAATGGGGGCTGAGTGGAGTGCTGGAGTGAGACGTCTTGCTCGCCCCTGATGTCAAGGTTAATGTTAACTCTGTAGATATTGAAGTTACTAGCATTGTACTACTGTGCAAGAAAACATACAGGATCCCCCCTCAATGTAGCATGCAGAAATTTAGTTATATTTGGCTCAATTTGTGAAAATGGACTGAAACAAATTTTAATCTGTAATTTAAACTTTATTAATGGCTCTCATTTAAAAGTACTGCTTTGGTACACACTAGTGATATTTGGTAAAGCTACCATATTAAAATGAAAAAAGTTCTTATAGTTACTAAAGTAAAAAACAATTTGAAAAGAAAGGTAACGCTTCATCACCATTTAGTGGCATAATTGGGCAGTTGTGATTTGAATGAGAATTGCAGGTACTCGGAAAAAAGGGCAAGACAATTGATTAATTTATTTCCTTGTACTTCTGCTGTCATTGGAAAACAATTAATTGACTTTATGATTCATGGCTAAAAAAACGCAGATTTTTTGTCATGATTTTTAGGGAATTTGGGACTTTTTTCCCCACTGCCTAAGTAGAATGTTTTGTGAGGTTGCTAATTAAGGACAGACAGTAATTCTCATTCACATTGGAAATATCTCAGGAATCATGTTGGAAATAATCCTGCTAATTGAGGGATAGGCATTTTGGTTGTCTCTTTATAAGGGTAGAAATGAAAAGTTACAGGGTGAACTTAAAGTAGGCTTGAGGGAAGATCAGTAATTTACGTATACAAAAACTTGTTTACTATTACTTAAAAACAAAACTCATGCTGGAATCTTCCGCGTGCTATATTAAATGACCACACATAGCTAAATAAATAAATAATGCAAATAAAAAAACTTTACAAAACCCACCCATTGATTTTTGAATTCCCGTCAGAAAAGTTCCCATTTATCACTTCCTTCTTTGAAGTGCCTTCATGTGCGTCCTATAAATAATATTGTATCAATGTTATTCCTTCTTCATTCAAAATGCTTGGGGAGAAGAATTGGTGAGCTGAGAAAAAAAGGACCTAATAAAAAGGGAACGTTGATTTTGAGGTCAGCTTTACAGACAAAATGCCTGGACATGTACGAAACGAGCAATAAAGGGGACGAAGCGGCGGTTTGGTTTAGGAAAAGGATTATTGTATTTTTATGGTGTACATAAGGAAGGATTCTCGTAAAGTGATGTGCGTCAAAGCAAACAGGAGACAAAGAAGACTTGTATGATGCATTCTATTGGAACACACCTTTTTATTGACTGCTTGTTGTAATTATAAATGTAAAATTGCACAGCTCCTGTCGAAAAAAAGCTACCAAAGAGCATCACTTTTAGTGATGTAACAGAGATGTAGCTCACACTTGATGCACTTAATCTCAAACTACCTTCAAATGAATCACAAACAAATTCACGCATATCTAGGTTGTGTTATAAAACTCCCGGTCTTTGGCACAAACGAAAAGAAAAATGTGGTTGTTGCCATTTTTCACCTCACATTGTTGCTATTGATACAGAAAGAATTGTGGAGATGCTGAAGAAATCATACAGGAGTGACTATAGATGCAATCTGTCCATTACGATGTGTATATTTTAGCGTAATTTATTACAGTATTTGTATGTTGTTTATTTTATCCTCTAAGTAGTCGGACACATTATAACCCAGTTAAGAATATTTAAGTACTTATTTTTTTCAAATTAAACATACTAAATGTGTGTTTCAATCTCCTAAATTAACCCATAGTGACAATGTCAGGTTATATTTATTTGTATAGCCTGTAATCACAAAATGTCAATGGAAGGTACTGTTTAAGAGAAAAAATGTGTACCTTTATAGAGATAAAACTACAGGACTGTTTCAGAAAATTCGAATATCTTGTTAAAGATTCATATTTTATGTAATGAGATTAAAAACAAAACAAAAATGTCATACATTCTGGATTCCTCACAAAACAACTTAAATATTGGATGACTTGTATTGTTTTAATATCGCTGATTATGGCGAAAACTCAAATGTCCCATCTAACAAATTAGAATATTTATGTAAAGTATATTAAAGTTGGACGGGTATAAGCTGTAATCAGCAATATTAAAGTGACAATGTGTATTGTTTAGTTCGTCCTAGTGGTAAAAAAAACTTGAATCATTTAAAAAAAGAAAACACTAATACTTGAACTTAGCATTTATTTTACATAACATTAGCCTCGCCTGAAGGAAGCTGGCATAATTGTTCGCCATCTTTCAGCGTTTGGTACCCAAAAACCTCAATATGGTGGGGTAAAAAAATGAAGTCATATTTTGCATTTTGGTCACTTTGATTTTCCATAGTTTAGATTCTTCCTTGAGCTTTTTTTGCACAGCATCCATCCATCCATTATCTGTACCACTTATCCTCAGTAATGTCGCTGGCGTCCTGTAGCCCATCCCTGCTATCTTCTGGAAGTGAGCAGGGGATACCCTGAACTGGTTGCCTGCCATTCGCAGGGCACACAGAGAAAGGCAACTCCCTCGCTCATTCTCACCTAGGGACAATTTAGACCGGCCCGTTAACCTGACGTAGAAGTTTTTGTAATGTGGGAGAAAACCGGAGTGCCCGGAGAAAATCCACGCAAGCACGGGGAGAACATTTGAACCCATGAACTCAGAACTGTGCTGCGGATGCGCTAACCACTCAGCAGCTGTGACGTCCTTGCACTATGACCGTGCTTCTCAATTATTTTCTGTCAAACCGCTTCAGAAGAAGAAATCCTCTCATGCCCCAAGATATAGTTTATTTTTCAAGTGATCATATTGGTGGGGACAAAACAAAGATTGGCCCATGTTGATGGTAACACGTCACCTCCGTCTAGAGCAGGGGTGTCAAAGTCAAATGGACGGAGGGCCAAATAAAACATTTGGCTACAAGCCGAGGGCCGGACTGTCCAATCTTTACTGAAACCAAGATTTAACCTACTGAAAACCTAACAAATATATTACAATATGATTGGATAAATAAAGCAATATTTTCTTATGACTCTGTCAGTCATTTTTAATTTCAGCAGGCACAAAATACAAATGTACTTTATATAAAAAAAACTCATAACAACAACTCATAACAATTTTCTATCATTCAATCATCTGAAATTATTAAAAAGAAATATTGCCTCGAAATACAATAAAATAAAGTGCAAAAATCTCTTGTTACTTAAAACCAATAGCAATCAACACACTGGACCTCATCTGTCCTGCTCAAATGTACATTGACTTTCCTTTCTGTGCTTTCTCTGGGTTAGTGTGAAAAAAGGAATTACTGATTAACAAATAATAACAATCAAAAGTCATTTTCTCTGCTAAATAGGAGACAATTTTATCAAAAGACTGTTGTCGACATCAAGATCTATTTTCCATGAAAAGCCGAAAAACAAGAAACACTCCCAGGAACGGAGTCGGCAAACAAAAACAACATAGTCAACATAGACAATAAAGCTTTAAAATTCCCGAGGGGGACAACCAAAAACAAGACCTTCTTTATGTGCATATTTAACTTTTAAACTTGAACGGAGAAAAAACTTCAAATGTGTAATTGCACAGGAAACATTACTGTATTATTACTGTATTTACATACATTTATATACAGTACTGTATTACTACAACACTACATTACTTGTTTGAGGCTGACGCTGATACTTGGCAGTGCTTCATCTTTTGCACAAGTTCATCAATGTTCGGGGTCAGGCTCTTAGCTGAGGAAATCCTCAGAACTGAGTGAAGGTGTTCAGCAGTAAGCGACTTCTGTGTGATGTTTTGTTCAGTTTCATTAAGGAAAACAGTTGTTCACACAGGTGTGTGCTGCCAAACATAGACAATGTTTGAGCAGCCTGGGTGCGCAGCTGGGGCATTGTGTCGGGGAGGAAGCGCGCAAACTCCGCAGCACCCACTGCTGCGTATTTTGCCTTCAGCGCATCATCGCATTGTAGCTCAATCAACTCCATTTGGAGGTTTGGCGGTGAGCTTTCCACATCAACGGCAAATGGATTGCTGAGCAGTGCAAACCTGCTCTTTTGTGCTTCAAAGTCAGCAAATCGGTGTCGAAAGTCAGCAGCGAGTATAATAATTTTATCAGCAAACTGCGCTCGGGAAAACACTGGTAGATAGCTCATCTTTCATGGTCTGACAGCTAGGAAAGTGACTGAAGTTTTCTTTCCGCATTTGTGCCTCCCACAGAGTCAGTTTGGCTTGAAATGCTTTCACTGTAGTGTACATTTCAGAGATGACACAAGCCCGACCCTGCAGGTGCAGGTTCATTGCGTTCACGTGACTCGTAATGTCACACAGAAAAGCCATTTCACACAAAAACCTTTTGTCTCGGAGTTGTGTTGTGTCTTTCCCTTTGCTGTCCAAGAACAAACAAATCTCCTCATGAAGCTCGAAACCCCTGCGCAGCACCTTTCCATGGCTTAGCCACCGGACCTCAGTGTGATAGGGCAAATCACCATGCTCCGTTTCTAACTCGCACAGAAATGACTTAAACTGGCGGTGATTTAACCCTTTGGCTCTGATAAAGTTAACTGCGCATGTGATGGTGCTCATTACATCTTTCATTTTCAAGGCTTTACCACACAAGGACTCTTGGTGTATGATACAGTGATAAGCTGTCAGCTCACGTGTGACGTTTTCCTTCTGCATCTTCTCCCGTATCTTTGCCACCAGTCCACTCCTGTGTCCACACATCGCAAGTGCTCCGTCTGTTGTCAGACTCACGAGTTTTTCCCAAGACAGCTCCATCTCGTTTACACATCTTGAGACCTCTTCATACAAATCATGTCCAGTAGTTGTGCCGTGCATAGGACGTAGCGCTAACAACTCCTCTGTCACGTTGAGGCTGGAGTCCACTCCGCGGATGAAAACTGACAACTGGGCAATGTCAGAAATGTCTGTGCTCTCGTCCACAGCCAGGGAATATGCGATGAAATCTTTCCCCTTTGTAACAAGCTGCTCTTTAAGATTGTTAGACAACAGGTCTACGCGATCAGCAATGGTATTTCTGCTCAGGCTGATGTTTGAAAATAGTTGTCTTTTGCCTAGGCAAAGTTCGTCACAGACTTTAAGCATACAGTTTTTGATGAAATCCCCCTCGGTAAATGGCCGGGCTGATTTGGCGATCTCCTCTGCTAAAATAAAACTGGCCTTGACAGCAGCCTTGCTTTGTGACTGGGCTTTTCTGAACAGACCCTGTCGAGATTTGAGACCTCGTTTAAATTCCTCGACCCTCTGTAGCCTTTGTTCTATGTCCAGAATCTTGGTTTTCTCCGTGTGTTTTGTTTCATGATGCCGTCTCATATTATACTCTTTCATCACCGCCACACTTTCTCCACATAGCAGACACACAGGTTTTCCAGCTACCTCCGTGAACATGTACTCCAACTCCCACCTTGTTTGAAAGCCCCGGTTTTCAGTGTCCACCTTCCGTTTAGCCATTGTTGATGGGTATCTGTGGGATAATTTTTGCTGTTATGCTAATGACTGCTGCTGATCGACTGCTGAATAAATCAAACCGCCTCCCGCTGTGCTCCCGCTCGGCGCGTCCCCGTTGCATTGTGGGAAATGTAGTATTCATGCATACTGCGGGCTGCTGGCTTGCAGCGGCCTGCGGGCCGGATCTAATAATATATTGATATCGTCACGCGGGCCAGGTAAAACCCTCTCGCGGGCCTAATGTGGCCCGCGGGCCTTGACTCTGACATATGTGGTCTAGAGGTAAGGTCTAGCCTAAAAAAAATCCTGCCCCACCCAACCCAGCCCGCAATTATTGAAACCCTACCCAAAACACAACTAATTAACTTGATTGAGAGGACCGCGCCCGAGGCAAACCTAAAATTTAGTATTTTTGTTGGGCTGCCATTGGACCAATTAACTTGATTTTGCAGGACCATTCTGAAAATTTTTTTTTAAAAATAAGATTTTATTTGTGAGGACTGGGGATGTAAAACCTTTCCTTAGGAAATGTCATGGCCTGCAAATGTTTTGGCATCACTTCATCCCGATGTATTTTGGGCAGAAAAAAAACGTTAGATTTCTTAAGGTGAAAAAAATTTACATACTTTTATAAACAATACATTTCAACAACGAAATATCACTGAGACACGGAATAAAAGCCAAAAAAAGCGAAAGAGAGCTCTTGATGCGCATTCATTTGCTTACTTACACTGAGAAATACTGCAGCCCACTAAGCCTTAAATAGAAAATGCAGCTAAAAAAAATTACAAGACATATGAAAATGTTTTTTCCATATTCTGAAAATGGAAAATCTAATGAAATGATCAAAGAGCAAAAGCACAAACTAGATAATTAATAAAGAATAACATTTTTAATTTTAATCAATTGTATTGAAACACACACAAAAACAATCTACTTTAAGAAGCGTTGAAACAAAATAAATGGGAAATCTTTCAGGTACATGTTTTTAGAATAAAAAGAAATCACACTAAGAACAGCCCTGATATAAAGAGTAGTTGAACATAATGAATAAACAAACAGGTTAAGACTATTAGTAACAAAAATCCAAGTTTAACATGCATAAAAAAATAAGCCTACTAATAATTACATATGATTCAAAAAATAAACAAAACCCTATCGTGATTAAATAAAAAGCAACAGCTCAGTTTAACACAATAAATTTCAAAAATGAACAAAGGTTACAAATAGTGCAAAACATAAATATAATAAAAGCTTGGACTTGGGTGCCTGGCCTTGCTGATGGTTTGAAAATTGCGGCCTTGTTTCCTGTTTTTTATTCCAGTACAATAAAAAACAAATAATTAAAGCTTCAGACAATAATTAAAATGACAATTTCAAAAGCAGGATACTATGTACATTGTTTAATTTGTGATTTAAGGTTAAAGTGACATTCTCCGATGATCTATTGTGGGGCCCACTGCGCTAAAATCTTGCTCGCTATTGCTGGTTGCGATTTTGGACAGCACGGATCGAATAAGTTGCTAAGTTTGGGGTATAAGGTAGAGTTAATTCTCCTGCGTGGATTTAAAAAAAGCAACAAAAGAGCAGCCCAAACTAATGATTGACTTTCAGGCCTGAGGGTTTGGGTTCAGGTTTAAAATCTTACCTATGCATATGCCTTTCAGCACATTTCGCTGATGAAAAACTCAAGGCACTTATTACCATGATTGGGTTGTAATGTCTTGAAGTGACAAAGTAATTTATTCGGCTTTGTCCTGTCTGCTGCCAACATTTTTAACCTAGCAAGCAAGCCGGTCTTTGCTTGTCTCCCTCCAAGTTCGCATTTTCTTTACCCTGTCTACATCTGTCTGCGCATCTGTGTTGAATATTTTTTTATTTTGGTCACTTGAGGGCCCGCTACACTTCAAGTCTACACTTCATTTTCAATGATTAAACTCTGCTTAATGCACTGCTTAGAGGCTAAATGTAAACCCAACACTCTACCACTGTGAAAACCACTGCCCTTGGTGTAGTGGAGGTGCCATTGCACCTTATTCTGGTAAAGTTTAAAAAAAAAAAAAAAAAGTTCCCCAAAATGAAACTTGCCCGCGCCCCCAATGGGGCACGCCTTACGATTTTAGAGCCACTGCACTACAGCAACATCTTGTAGTCCAATAATACATGCTGTCTTCTTAGGATAATAAACAGCTTTCCATATTCCATTTATAATGAATCCAGAATGTATGAAATTTTTGTCTTCTCAATTGCATTACACAACATAAAGACATTTATCTCAATGTTCCAACTTTCTGAGACAATTCTGTGAAAAACTGCCAACAAAAGTGAAAAGGCCCCTTAGGGGAACTAAACAAAATTCTGACTCTTCTTATGCAAAGTATAAATGAGACCGAGGGTATTTTTGTGTTTTCATCCATGCAAATGTGTTGTTTTTTAATGTAACAAAAAATGTCAGACTGATATCCTGTCATGAGTTGTTGTGATGAGTGAAAAAAGGACCTAGAAAGGGTTGAAGTCAATAAAACCTATTGATATGGTAGAAAATAAAGGACCAAACTTGTCATTTTATGTGTTTGGTGTCACATCATCATCAATAAGGGCATTGCTATCAGGAGTCGGGGTGATGTCTAATACAAAAGAGGACTTAAGAAACAATGAAAGTACTTTGACATAAATATGCATAAAGGTGTTTGTGCATTTTTTGCTGAGTTCATTTAAGAATGGGAGACTAACTGACATATTGGCTTAACATATATGACTTATTTCATGGAAATTATTAACCTATGCAACTATGTTCAGAATTTTCCTACTGGATAAATACTAGAAAATTCCTACTAGATAAATACCTAGTGTAATTCTATAGATATACTACCAAAATTCTCCAAAAGTCCTACAACAGAAATACTTCAAAAATATCCCCACTGTAGTACTAAAACACAGAAGTCGTGCTATGAAAATACCACAAAAGCCCAACAGAAATACCACCACAGTAATACTATGATACAAAAATACTAGAGAAAAACAACAGAAATACAACTACAGTAATACTACTAAATTACTACAGAAAGATGTAAAAGTCCTACTATCTCAAAACTAGAAAGGTCCTACTATATAAATACGACAAAAATCCTACCAGATAAATACTAAAAACTACAACTACTTCAACACTAGAGAAGTACTACAAAAATCTTACTACAAAAATCCCCCCAAAAAATCACATTCGCATAGTCAAGTCACATCTGTATAGCCCTTAATCACAAAATGTCTCAAAGGACTGCACAGGTCACAATTACTCAATGCCCTGATCTCAAATCAACACGCGGGCAAGGAAAAACTCAAAAACCTCAACGTGAGGTAAATGAACCTTGAGAAGGGACCTCACAAGTGGTAACCCCCCTTGCAGGATGACCAGGGTGCAATAGATTTTGCATTGGGTAACAATACACAAACCATATTAAAAATTAATAAAACTACACAGGTAATGTGTACAAACTTGTCCAGAAAGTGCATGACAGCAATGGCGCCTCAAGCGACGGCAACGATAATACTACAGAAGTCCTTCTACAGAAATACTACAGATAAAACTACTACAAAAACTACACAAATGTACACGTGAGGGTGGGGTGTGTGATTATTTTAGCTTTTTAATTGTTTTTTTCTTGATTTAATTTTTCCCTTGTTTTATTTGTTTCTTCTGTTTGTTTTTTATCTCACAAGACTTCCCTCACTACTACATCCAGTTTTCTTCGGGTGGGCAGAGTCTATCTGTGGGTGTGCAATGCCCACCTCTTATGTTCCTGCTTTAAAGTAAATTATAAGGTCTCTTTGCTCTTATTTTAGGGGACAAGAATGGGTACGGTACCCCGAAATCTTAAACGTGACCTAGATTGATGCGAGGGCCAACAAGTCGAAATGATTTGACACGCGCCACGGAATGACGAGCAAACTTGTTTTCCGAACGTGACGCCGCGGTACTTCTCGAGACTTGAAATGGGTTAACAAGTCGGAAGTTATACAAGTTATATAATATTTAGGTCAACACGTGCCCCACTGGCACGTGCAGCCGGCACTCTTATGTAAAGTCGCGTACAAAGGTCTCAAATTACACTATGTAGGTGAAGGATGAAGATCGTCTAATAGAGAGAGACCGCTTACCCTTAGTTGATTTCGAGCTCCCCTCACTTTATTCAAAGAGAACTGTGGATTTTAAAAATTTTTTTTTTCATTTTACACATTCCTGAGAGGATGTAAGAACATATAAGTGTCCAAATTAATGAAGTTGGGTGATGAGAGGCTGAAGCAATAAGTGCAAGAGTGAAAAATATGTGAAAAGGATAAAGACAAAGTGGGAAATTTATGCTTCTTAACTTGTTCAATTATGTGTTTCTCTAATTGGAAGTGTGGATGCCAGACATTGTTTGCCATTTTATTTTCGAAGGCCCAAAGAAAGTTTAGGTTTGTAACTATATAGGGATTTACTACATATCAAAATAAAGTTTGAACTTTCATCTTTCATTAGAAAAGGGTATGTTTCTAGCTATTAACATTATTTAGTAAAAACAGTTAAACATTAAAAAGTTTATTTAAAATACTACTTTCCAAGAAAACTGAGAAAATAATGTATTTTTGTTAAAGTGGTTACAACCAGAAATGTAACCTCCAATATCTAAACAATGCTTAGGGCCAATTAAATGCAGACAGAACCCAACTCTCAATCGAGCATCTTAAAACAAAACAAATATACATTTAAACTCTTTAACATGTGGTTATGAAACTAATTGTGCTCATACATTGTGCTTTCTAAAAAGAGCGTAGTGGGACCTCTCTTTTCGAGAAAGACCTTGGCCCAATCCCATTTCTCTCACTCGGCCCCGAGAACCCTCCAGTGAGGTCCCTCGATAGAGGAGTGCCCTCATCGAGTGGAGTGCAAAGTGGAAAAGGTTTGGACAAGACTTGCAAGGTTCCACCCCTGTCCAGGAGATGGCGGTAATATTAATTGGCTGTAGACCTTAGTGACGTATAGGCCTACGTCACATGTAAACAACTCGAGTCTCAACGTAGTGTGTCAGTTGGAGAGTTCGTGCAACGTTAAAAATGCCCGCTACAGCTGTGTTATTACCGATTGCCTGAAAGCTCATCATCTTTTCCGTGTCTCCAATCAACGGAGGAGAAATGTGCTATACTGAAGACAGCTTTGGCGCTATGTAGTGCTGATTCATCTTTACAAGGTACGTACACTCATTAAAAAAAATGACCCGTTCGGTCAAATACAGTAAGAGTTAACATACAATGCACGTTCACATAATACCCTATGTTTGTGTAGACATAAATGGCAATCTACTTATTAGTATCTTAATGCCATTTTATGACATATAGTAGGGGTTTTGAATGTGTGACATGACGAAAAGTAAACAAACACAAGAACAGTCCACCTGACCCTTAAGCTGACATAATATCGTCACCAAACTTCCCTGTACGACCCAAAAACCTTAGTTCATAAGGAATTTAATTCAAAAGAGTTGTCATTGGATATAAAAAAGGTCATTTCAACATTTTTTCATGATGCTTACATCACAGTTAAAGCGGTCTTTTTCTTTTCTATGCCCACTTTTATGTCTAAATTGTTATCTATTGTGTTCCAGAGTGGCTGTCCCATAAGCGTGGACAGGTTGGACAGGAATGTTCCCATCCTGTGCTTATGGTTGGATGTGGAGTCAGAACTCATTCAGGACTTAAGGTTGAGCAAGAAGGTTAGGTTATGTGGGCCCTGCATGAGCTGCTAAAGAGGGAACAGGGCCGTGGCTGGAGGTCCTGATCTACGTGTACTGGCTGGCCCACGCTCTGTCCTACCGTGTGGTGTCACGGGTCTTCAGGGTTCCCAGGTCCACCGTACAAAGAATTGTCCACAGTTAATATGGAATAAATTGCCCAAAAGCCATATTTAGGCTCTTTAAGTCAGACCCACATTTGCATTATGTGCTTTTCTGCATTACTATTCAATAAACATCTTCATTTTGAGTAACACCTTGGTGGTTTATTTCATAATGATGTGAGATACTGTGTGTGAACTATGTGACTGTTGGAAAGAAAACAACTACAAATCACTCCAGCTTAAATAATAGTTTACTTTCAGAAAAACAAACTCACATTGGGCCAAAATACATAATAGTAAATAATGTGTCACAAATTTTAACAAAAATATACCAATACTTCCATGAAGCTGGAAAACACAAACTGGAACTTCATTGAGTTCTTAATAAAAAAAACAATATTATCCTTTTATAAAACAAAGGGAAACATTGCAGAGATGTCACTGTTCTGGAAATTTGTCCACGAGCTTCCCAAAAAGGACGGGAACCGCTCAGTTTTGGCCACAGTTTCTTCGAGCCTTTTCCTCACTCCGGCAGACTCCGCTTTCAAAAAGTCAAGGAGTGTATCGTGCTTCCTTTTTTTTCTGGGTGATTTGGGGTTTGGCGCCGGATTAGAAGGTGCCAACGACGTGCCCGGTGGTGTGGATGGCGTGGTAGCTGTGATGGTGACCAGCTCTTCCACGGGACGTTCTACAGTGGCCTTTAGGTTGGGTGGAAAAAACAAGAATTACTTAATGCTGATGTATTGTACAAAAACAACTGAGTATAGGATGCTCAGCAAGTTGATGTGAGACAGGAAATTATAGGATGTGTTCTGGATAATTATTTGATAGTGAATAGATACACAAAATTGACATGTTATTCTTATGGCTGTATGAGCCTTCTATTGGCCAGCATCACATATGCTTTAGAATTGTCTCCACATTTGGACAACATTTTGAGAAGGTAATTAGTTTACTTAATATGTGTTTACAGAGAAGGCAGTGGACTATGTGATAGTAGTTTGTTTCAACTGTATTTCCACGTGAAATTCGGAGACATTACTCATAATGCATGATGAAAACTAATGCATTCTGATCTCACATGAAAGAATCATATTGTAAATAAAACACGACACCCGAAATTGTGTGCAGTAAACAAGCGCTTATGTTCAGAACGGTATTCTGACTATGCTCCTTTAGCGACTGGCCATGTACAGTAGATGTAAAAGGACGACTCGTTTAAGATAAAAACAGGGATGGGCTGAACCGTGATTTTCTGCCCAGTTATCCTACTTTAAAGTTTGTAGCGTGAAGATTTTTTTTTGCCAGCTCCCTTGGTAGATTAGTGCACTTCGTAAAGTAGCGATTTTGCAATGTTCGTGTTTTAACGCGAAAATACGATTTTCTATTGCATTTACGTCTAACTAAGATATCTCAATACATTTTGTTGCAAATACATGCGTGGTTGTGGAAAACTACTTACATTTGTGCGGTTCCTTTCCGGGCATGTTTGTTGATATTGAGAATTCGCAAAGCCTTCTGGGTAGTCACTTCGCCGCCAAGTGAGGTCGAGAGCCCCCTCGGTCTTGAAGTGGCTACGACATGGTTTGAGGGCACTTCTGCCTCGGTCTTGAGAGTATCGGGACACACCCCATTTTCACGTGAACGCGCAAACCGAGTGACTAGGGCACATAGCGAGTGAAAGTGCGAAGAATGGGACTCAGCCCTTGACTCACACGTGACGTAAACGTATCCACGGCTCAATATCAACTCACTACAAAACGATTTAAAACAAACAAAATCCGATATCAAATAAGTATGATCATTAACATGAACTAAACTTACTGTTTGTGCTACAAATACATCACTGCGTTACTATCTGTACTTTTTATTGTATTTGTATCACATGTAAGATAAATGAAACTATGTTTAACAATATTAGAATTTACAGTGAATGCCTCAGCGGTGACGTCACAGATATGAATGGAGACGAGGGGGAAAAAAGCAAATGGACGCCTGCCTAGCCGTCACGTTTCTGGCACTCAGCTCTCACCCACTCCCTCCCCCTTTGTAATAACTCGCACGCGCACACGCAAGGAAAGTGGGAGGAGAAGACAAAAATGAAGTCAATTATACAAGTGGCCGTCTTTTGCCGGCTTCCTCTTCTCTCGCTTGGTATCTCCACATGCGCAGAGGCGAGCCGTGAAGCCTTCACCCGGTCATTGGCTCCTTTCGCTCGGCCATGTCGGACGGAGGCTTCGGGGAGACCGCGGTCAGCCTTGCAGGTAAGGGGCATCCCCAAATAAGCCTCCATTTTTGAAGACTTTTATTATTATTATTTACTGTTCCTCACTTATAAGTCTTTATTGTACTCGCACTTTTCCTGGAATAAAAAACAGGAAGTGTCGACATTAGTTGACAATAATTTCGTTGGATTTGTGTTTATTTTAAAAAGCAAGAAACGTTTGATATGTTCGTTTTTTTATGCTACACAATTTGAAATTGAAAACGAAAATTGTAAAAAAAAAAAACGCAGGTTATAAACTGGTAAAGTCGCCCATCCATCTTCTACAAGATTGTCCTGACGAGTTGCATTCCCGAACACTCGAACGATTGACTTTCAACCCAACAAGTGTTTTGGAACGCCGGCTTAATGTTCACTTTGTTTTTACGCTGACGTCTTTGATCTGCACATATTTTTTCAAAAGCTGTATTTCTATAAATCTAAAATTGAGTTTTCTGTCCCATCTTTGTTCAACTTACTATGCTTTTGCGAGAGACGTTTCTCGTCGGTTTAAACACTATGTGCGTCTTCTTTGGAAGCTTTAATTGGAACTTTCCGACTTCCTGGCTGTCCTGGACACACCATCTAATTGGGAGGGGCTGTGGCCTTGCTTGCCCGACATACCTCAAGCCGGCACGTGAGCGTAACCACGACGACATAACATTGATCGAAAGTTAAAACGTTTAATCTAAACCGAGCATCAAGTTTTAAACGCTTTATTTTTTCACATTTAATGTGCATATTCATATATTAATTTGCTTTTATTCAACGTTCGACAAGGGGCTTAAATTGGTCGCGTGTGAGCACGGTAAAAGTGGGTCAGTAGATCAGTGGAGCGTCACTTTCTCGTTTCATCCAAAAGAGGGCGACAAAAATCAGCCTTCTCTGTCAAACGGATATAGAACTAATTCGTGTTTGTTGTATCATTAATCTCGGAAAAAAATAAGCTGTAATTCAAATTGTGTTGCAATTACTGCATAAATGCAGTTTTTGTATTAAAAAAGAAATATTTTATTTTATATATATATATATATATATATATATACACATAGTGGAACCTCGGTTCTCGACCATAATCCGTTCCAGAACCCTGTTCGAAAACCGATTTGTTCGATCACCGAAATCATTTTTCCCATTAAAAATAATGTAAATCGTTGTAATCCTCTCCAACACCCTGAATGTTTACCTTGTATGTTTAACATAAACATGAAGCTAACCCAGTCTAACCGTACGTTCGCGTTATCGTAATCTCCCGTACGAAAGATTACGCTAACATGAACATGTAAAAAAAAAAAAGGATAAAGAAAAGAATTATGCATAGCATTTCTTACCTTTTGTGGTGGTCAGCAGAAGGTGCAGGTGGGCGGAGGGGAGAGGATCAGACACTCGCACACCTCCTTCATATTTTGCTATTATTTCTTTCTTAAATGCAATAGTTGTACGCACTACTTTTCTTTTTTCACCTGTAGCAACTTTGCTGCTTGCACTGACTTTCTTCGGAGGCATAATTAGGGGCTAAAACACTTCGTACACCTATATTAAAAGCGAAAGAAAAACGAAGCACGTCCGCACGCGATAACAGTTGGTCACGAAAAGAGCGATCTACACCCGTACGTCGCTCAGCATCGCATCCTAGCGTACGCACTCACGCATTACTGGCGTTCGAACTCCGATTTTTTGACCGAACAGCGAAGCAAGAATTTCTCGAAATTTTTGGTCAGACTCCGATATGTTCGAACTGAGAGGCGTTCGAAAACCGAGGTTCCACTGTATATATATATATATATATATATATATATATATAATCTCATCTCATTAGCTGCACCGCTTATACTCAGTAGGGTCGCAGGGGTGCTGGAGCCCATCCCAGCAATCATTGGGCAGTGGGCAGGGGACACCCTGAACTGGTTGCCAGACAACCGCAGGGCACACATGGACAGACAACGCACTCATTCACACCTAAGGACAATTTGGACCGGCCAATCCACCTGAAATGCATGTCTTTGGAAAGTGGGAGGAAACCGGAGTGCCCGGAGGAAACCCACGTAAGCACGGGGAGAACATAAAACTCCGCACAGGAAGTCCGGTAGCTGGATTTGAACCCACACAGGAGGTTCCCAAGACCTTAGAACTGTGCCGCACACGCGCTAACCACTGTGCCGCCGTGCTGCCTGTATATATTTATATATATATATATATATATATATATATATATATATATTTAGCAATCTCATCATAATTTTTACTTGTGTTTGTTTGGAAGAGATTCCACATATGCAAAAAGTAAATTAACAATACCTTACTATTAAGGTTAATTGGCCGTTTCAAATTGTCCCTAGGTGTGAATGAGCATGTGAGTTGTCTGTCTCTGTGTGCCCTGCGACTGGCTGGCAACTACTTAAGGGTGTCCCCTGCCCACTGCCCGAAGATAGCTGGCATGGGCTCCATCACCCCCGCGATCTTACTGAGGATAGGCGGTGCAGATAATGGATGAATGCGATCCGCGTTGGTGACTAGCCACGTTCGGCAGTGGCGGCTTAAGAGTTGATAGCCTAGCTGTTAGCTTTCCCTTCCATCACCGACTCAGTCAATTGCCGGATACGATTAAAAAAATAAAAATACAGACAGCATCCGCTGGTTATCAGCTTTACTTTGAGCTATTCTGACTTTCCTCAGAGTCCGATTTAATTGACCAATTCATTTTCGATGTAATGAGCCGATAAAATTACAAGCTGAGGTGTCTGTTTTGGTGGCCAGTTGTGCGCCCGGCTGCCCAACTGAGCGCTTACACCAGCCTATCAAAGTGGCGCACACACGTCTTGCAAACATTGCCTAGTTATTATTGGCTAGTGCCATTAAACTCTGCTTCTGATTGTTAAACATCGAAACGTGACAATTCTTGTTGGCCAGACACTCCATCTCTTAAATAACAGACTGGAGCTACAAATCCTTGAAAAAAAACGCAGTGTTTTGCGATCGCCCTATAGCCATACGTCACATTGCAATATCTGTTCGATTTTGGTTAATCGTGCATTCTTACTATCAATTTTTGATAGATTCAAAATGAAAACAAAAGCAGCAAACAAAATGAATACTTGTTCAGTATTAGTAAATATTAGACCAAAAATATAAAAGTACATCAAGTTTCTCCAATCTTAAAATAGAGTATTTATAATACATAATCAGCATGTTTGTAGGCCTGATGTAGATCTTTTGTTGCATGGAATAAATTGTCTTTATTGTGATTGAAATGAACTTTGTAAAACATTGTTTGCAAAGACATCAGACATGGCACTGCAGGGATAATTTGTAATAAAGACTTTAAAGGGAAATATAAGATTATAGACTGCCAGAATAGGCAAAACATTTACAACATAGTGCTTAGAGACTGGCCCAAGTTAAAGTAATAGTTCAATGAAAAAATAGTTGTAATAATAATAATAATTGTAATAATAGTGCAATGAAAAGTACTGCAATAATATTAGATGCAAAAAATATTCCCAAATAAGTTGCAAATTATACAATGACAACTAATGTAAAAATACTTTGTTATACGTAACTCATTTTCCAAATTTCTTCTCTAAATGAATGTCACCTAAAAACATGTACAGTTCTTGTTTTTTTTCTTCATTCTATTGTGAACAATCCACATTTAATATAAATATATGATTGTTGGTTGGATCCCTTAACCACTAGTGTTGTAGTGGCATCACTTCCCATGGTGTGTTTTCGGCAAGTACAGCCTGGTGGAGATTATCCCCCTCCAGGCCAACAAATGTGTCCAACCAGTCTTGAACTAGGTATCTTTCACGTGTTAGTCGAACGTGTTTACCGCTGCGCTACGGGTTTTTTTCCTGCAATAAAATTATCATCCAGGAATAATATATATGCTAGAAGATACTGAACGTTGTGTGTGGTTTTTTTTTTGGAGGGGGTACTCGTAGCGGCAAAATAGTGGAAAATCATGTCAGCTCCCTCTAGGTGAGCCGCATGTCATGTAAGGTAAATACAAATTTATTGACCCGCAAGTATTTAAAAATTATATATTTATATAATTTAAAGATTTATTGTAGTTTTTTTTTTACTTTATACTTGTATTACATTTTTTGCAATGACTGAATTTTTTTTTACCACCTAGGTTAGCTAAATGATGAACAATCTTCATCTAAACCAGCCATGTCAAACACCTGTTTGCATCATTTAATCTCGCATCATTTAATCTGGCCATTAATTTCTGAATATTTCAAAAAAGAAGTGAGTGCTGTTTCATTTCTGTCATGTTCGAGAGCGTTCTCCATTCGGGCCCCGGTGCTGTGGAATGCAATTTCCCCTGCGATTCGAGCTGCAACCTCAGTGGAAATTTTTAAATCTAAGCTTCAAACACACTTCTATTCTGTAGCATATGAATAACCAATATTTTATGTTTAGCATACCTGTGTATTATTTGCCCTCATGTAGGTTTTAGGTCAGGGGGTGGTGTTATAATAGTCTGTAGTTTGCAATAATCTGTGGTCTGTTCAGCCCTTTGTGACTTTGTGACAAATAAACATGACTTGATTTAAAATATATGAAACCCAAAGGCTCGATCAGGCCTCTAGAGGGCAGTAAAGGATATACTCTAAGGCTTAGAGTCTAAGACAGGGGTGTCAAACTCATTTCGCATCGTGGGCCACATACGGCGTAGGGAGATGTCAAGTGGGCCGGACCATTAAAATTATACCATACTCTGCTATAAATAACCATAATATCATGTCTTTCCTTTGTTTTGGTGCAAAGAAGCACAATAATATTAGGAAAATATTGAAATTTAATGAACTATCCTTTTACAAAACATTTCATGAAACACCTCATATTTCCTTAGACAAATGTGCAATTTACTTTTATCATTTACAAATATGCATTGCAACTGATCCCACTGATTGTACAAAGGCACAAAACTAATTGGTACTGAAAAATATAGTAATGCACTTTAAGATTAAATGAGACTTTTAAAGAAAGGAATTTTTAAACCACTTACACATACGCATATAAAATCCAAATGTAATCCCTGCGTACACCTTACAAACTAAGAAGAGTGATTTTAAATGTGTAATGAAGAAAGTGTTCGCCTGTCCTGTAAATCTGTAAACTTCATACATGTAACATACATACACATACAATACATACTGAAAACTTATGGAGTTGTATGAACAGTAGAATTCCATCACACAACTTTTGTTTTGAAGCTGCTGACTAACATTAAAGTGCACATTTTTTTAAATCACCACAGTAAGGATTCATCTTCACAGAGCTGTATTCTTTCAATGCAAACAGTATCTAAGGCAGCATTTTAAAGGTGTTAGTCTAGTCTTGTATTTGTTCCTGAAACTTGGCATCTTTTGGCCTGTACTAGTGCATCAACACCAGGTGTCATGTCCTGACTAGCTGTCACTTTCAGAATGTCATTTAAGTGCTTGTTTGTGAGGCTTGAACGCATTTTTGTTTTATTGATATTCATCACTGAGAAAATTTGTTCACAAATGTAGATTGTCCCAAACATGCACAATATTTTAGCAGCCAGGGCTGTTAATTTGGGGTACCCTGGTAGTAGATACTGATAAAATCTGTCCAGACCTACAGAGGCAAATTTGCGCTTCAAATCTGCATCACACTGCAAATCAATTATCTCTAGCTGAGTTTCGACCGGCAGATCAGAAGCTTTAGAATAGAATAGAATATGCCTTTATTGTCATTGTTACAAGATGGGATATATTGTAACAACGAAATTGGACGACTCCAGTTCCACATTTTACAGTGAGGATAATGAAACAAAGAGATAAAGAGACAAAGAACATGTTTTAACTGTCTTTGTTGTAAATAGGCTCTGCTTCCTCCGGAGGGGGGTGATGAGGGGGGTGAGGGACAAACAGAAATGGTGGATCTAACTGGATGTTTGATCTTACAGTACACACAGTCCAGTGTATTTTCCCGAATTGCTCAGTCTGCTTTAATAGACTTTAACTGTGAAAGGTGAGCGAAAAACTGAAAATTCTGTCTCAAGTTCACTAAATACCTGAAAACGTTTCTCCAACTCCCGCAGTAGTCCTGCAATTTTGTCTTTGTACCGTTTCATGTCCGCATCAGGTCTGGTCACACACATATCTCTCAGACATGGGAAATGAGCAGGGTTGCCATTTGCCAGTTGCATCTCCCACAAAGTCAGCTTCAACTTAAATGCATGTGTGTTGTCAGAAAACTGTGTGACAACTTTTTTGCGGCCTTGCAACATTTTGTTCAGATTGTTCAAGTGTTCAGTAATATCAACCAAGAATGCAAGGTCCCGTAGCATTCCTGAGATTGTAATTCCAACACCGGTTTTCCTTTTTTCTCCATGAACTGTCCGATTTCCTCTCGTAGATCAAAGAAATGCCTCAGCACAGCGCCTCGGCTTAACCATCTCACTTCAGTGTGGTATGTCAGGCTGTGGGTAATGTTGATGTCGCTGAGAAGTTTGTCAAACTGACGATGGTTCAGACCTCTGGACCGGATGAAATTTACAGTGCGAACAACCACCTCCATGACGTGGTCCATTTTCAGCGACTTGCAACACAATTACCTCCTGGTCCATTAAGGGCTTGTACTTTGTCTTTGAACTTTGCCGCGACACCTGCTTTCTTTCCGACCATGGATGGCGCGCAGTCTGTAGCCAGGTTGACAGCGCAGGACCAATCCACTCCAACTCTGTCCAGTGCAGCAACGACAGAGCCGAAAATGTCCTCGGCTGTTGTAGTGTCCATCATTGGCACCAACTTAAGAAACTCTTCAGTAACAGTCAATGTCTCATCAACTCCTCGAATAAATATGGCCAGTTGGGCCACGTCTGTGATGTCAGTGCTCTCGTCAATTGCCACGGAAAATGCAATAAATAACTTGACTCTCTGTTTCAATTGACTGTCTAAATCTGCCGATAGTTCCGAAATCCTCTCTGCTATAGTATTCCTCGTCAGGCTAATATTGGCAAAAGCTTGTCACTTCTCGGGACATACAATATCAGCCGCCTTCATCATGCATCGTTTTAACAAAGTCACCGTCAGAATACGGCTTCGATGCTAATGCTATTTCGCTAGCAATTAGGTAACTGGCTTTTATCGCTGCTTCACTGACTTCTCGGCTCTGGATGAAAGTTGACTGCTGAATCCTCAGACCCGCCAGCAATTCGTTAATCTTATCTCTTCTCAGTTGTCCTTGCAAGTTGTCATATTTTTCGCTGTGATGAGTCTCGTAGTGGCGTCTGATATTATATTCCTTCAATACCGAAACTTGTTGCAAAATCACTAAGCACAAAGGTTTTCTGTGCATCTCTGTAAATAAATAGCACATGGTCCATTTTTCTTTGAAAATTCTACACTCCTTATCTACTTTTCTCCGTTTGGATAACGACATTTTGGCTAATGAGGGTGTAGCGGAGAGGTAGAGACCAAGGTATTAACAACGTCGTAACAAGCAGCAGATGATACCGTCTGCTGTTTTCTGTCTGTCTCAGTGATGCGGCTTGTCTTCTACTCTGATAGAAAGAGTGCATCCCTTAGCGGATATTCCATGAACTGCAGCGAATTAAAAATATTAATTCCACGTCTTTTATGCATTTTTTCCACTTTCAAATTATCCTGCAGGCCTGATCGAACCTCCTTGGGGGCCGGTTCCGGCCCACGGGCCGTATGTTTGACACCCCTGGTCTAAGATATAGTAGGCCCAGCCTAGTAGTTTGATCTGATGTTGTATAATTTTACTGCTAAAACTTTTATTTTGTATTTCTTTTTTATTCCCTGGCTTTAAGATATGATTGCAGCCTTAGTGTGTAATAGAGGTAAGATCGGGCCAAAAAAAAGCACCCGAGCCCGACGCAGGCCCGAGGGGTATTAAACCCGACCCGGACCGAGCCCGACTAAATAACTGGATTTGCTGGCCCGGCCCGAAAGGGGCCCGAAATTACATATTTTATTTATAAGGAGGGGTGATTTATGATAACAAATTAAACTCTGCCTTTTGTTACAACATCTAGGCCTAAGTTAAATAAAACTGTATAAACATTTACATCTTTTATATTTCTGTGTCTGCACTGCAGATGTTACATTAAGCGACAATCTGTCATTGACGGGTTTTTTTTTTTGAGGTAGCGAAAACATTTAAGGGCGTCCGTCATTTTGACGACTTGATCATTGGGCCATAATCCACAGCAGCAGTAGTAGTACGTCCTTAAGATTTTAGCGCAGCACTTTCATTGAGGGGGTATTGATGTGTTGTGCCCTTTTCCGACTCCTATGCAAATTCCCCCCCCCCCCCCCCCCCCCCGATCGTATTCTATATAAAACGCTTATTAAAACAATAAAGCGAGCTAATTATAATAATTGGGAGATCCTAGTCTATATAACGCGTTTATTTAAACAATAAAGCGTGATTTTATTCTGCAAATTGCGTTTTTTAACGCGGATGAAAATGTCACCAACGTCAATGTACGCTTCCGACAAAAGCGATCGTATTCTATATAAAACGCTTATTAAAACAATAAAGCGAGCTAATTATAACAATTGGGAGATCCTAGTCTATATAACGCGTTTTTTTAAACAATAAAGCGCGATCGTATTCTACAAATTGCGTTTTTTAACGCGGATGAAAATGTCACCAACGTCAATGTACGCTTCCGACAAAAGCGATCGTATTCTATATAATACGCTTTAAAACAAAATAAAGCGAGCTAATTATAATAATTGGGAGATTCTATTATTAATTAATTAATTTAAAAAAAAAAAAAAAAAAAAAAGCAGGACCGAACCCGACCCGACCGTATGACTGACATTTCAGGCCCGACCCGGCCCGAAATTGCCTCGGGTTCGGGCTCGGGCCATAAATCTTAGGTCTAGTGTGTAAGTACGTGCATTTCTTAGGCACTCTAGAAAATAACTTATTTTACAGTCTTTCTTGAGGTTTGGGTTGGGTATCTCTATGCTACACTTACAAATAAATACGAAACAGAAAATGCTGAGACGAGCATGATGTCACTCTCCAGCACTCCCCTCAGCAGCGAATCCACGAACCTAATTGGTTCCGCCCTAACAGCTCCCCTAAAATAAAATAAAAGCAGATGGGTGCACTTGAAAATAAATAATAAGGGCCTTTTAAACTCAGCTGGCCATTGTTAATACATACTTAATAGCGAAAATATATAACTTTCAACTCTAAGGATCTGGCCCCCCAAGGCAAACTGAGTTTGACACCCATGATTTAAACTAGAGATAATCCTTTTTTGTTTTTCCAATTACTTTTAATAACCGCTGAGGTTTGAGGGTTTATGAAATGTTGGTGCCAGAAAAATGCAAATGCAATGCTTATTTTTGGTGGTGTGAGAATACACTTACCAGCAAATACATTGCAGTTTTTCATGTGGGATGTTCAAATCCCCAAAGCTAAACAAGACGAGCATCGCTTGGCATTCTCTTGCTCCACGTGGGGTTTTCCTCCATCGTTACGGTCTCGGCTGAGTCACATCATGGCAAGCGGTACTGCCGGCACGTTTGTTACCTGGCGCGGCGCCCTTGGAAGTCCAACGTGCCATGATGCAGGATGAGCAGAAAAGTGGCCAGAAGCCAGCCAGCTCCCACCTTCGTCGTCTCTTGCGTCACTGATGACCCCCAAAATCCCCGCCACAGATTTCATGAGAATCCTGTCAATAGACGTGGGGAAAAGTGAGAAGAATTTGTGCTAGATTGCTTGCACATCTTCACCAAAATGAAGTTATCAGAGAGGGAAGCAAATTTGGGACAGCAAGGGTTAGTGTTTCCAATCCTCTTTGAAACTTTGTTGAAAAGTGTGAGCCGCTGGCCTAGGGAAGTAGGTCAGTGTTACGGCGTTACAAAAGATTTAGATAAGATGATAGCCCCAGCCTAATTTACCGTCACGTACCTTCTGGATGAGCATTAAAAAGCTGTGGCAAGTGCTGCTAGTAATGACTTGGGTTAAAAATCTGACAGCTGTGCAAATATCAGTCTGGGGTTTATGTGGGCGGGGGTGAACAAGAGTGTGAATAATTTTGAAAACCTTTTGGTGTGTAAGAAGTCCAGTCTACAAAGTTGTTAAAGAGAAGCCTTTTTTTTGGTAAAATTTATTTTTTACTGCATTGGATTGTGGGCAATGTTGTCCATTCACAAACACATGCCGTTCCTTGACATCATTTTGTGAGGACATGTACTACTAGTGATGTCAAGTAACAGTGCTGGTGCCAATTACACCCCTCTTTAGGGTTTCGGTACTCTCCACGGTGGCCGGTACCAATATCAGCCTGCAACTCAAAATATTTGTCCACCTCTAGTCTAGAAAAACATATTAGTAGTCATGAAAAAACAAATTTCTCACTGTGCCACCATCAAAAATTACTTTAAGGCCATGTAGGTCTGGGCTGAACCTTAAATGCTCGCTATACAAGAAATAAGAACTGGGAGACTGCATATTCTTGTTTAACTATTCACTGGATGCCAGAAAGATTGCATGCACTGCTGTGGAACTTTTTTCAGCATGACACGAAAGAAGTCAGTCTAGTTGCTAGTTTTATACTACAGAGGCGACTCAACATTACCATTATGCCAACGTGAGACTTATTTGTTTCAATTTGTTCAAACTGGATAATTTGTACAAGAGTGCTTTTCGATGGGAAGACACCCAAGCAAGGATAAGGTCACAGAAACGTAATGATTCAGCTCAAGTATTATATCTAATATCTGAGGGGCCTAATCAAACATCACGGGCTACAATAATCCACATTTACTATTCCTGCTTCCCCGTTTTTGTGACGATGTGCTAGTAATAACCCGGGTGTTCTTTGTATTTTTTGTAGCCGGCGACAGGAAGAAGGAAGGGCTGAGCCAAGCCAGCATTTTACTGTCTGCTGGCGAGTTGCCAAGGAAGCGTAAAGGCGTTGTGGAAGACGCTTTGGACGCCTTGGTGCAGTAAGAATACTAATGCACTCCCACAAACTGCCAAAGGTGTCGCCACACTCATTTTTCATGTCATCCCACAGACGAGGTCTTAACTTTCAAATGGACGAAGACCTCGACAGGTAAGCCACGATTTACTTAGACCTTTAATTGGAAAAAAAAAAAAAAAAAAAAAGATAAAAAACAGGCATCAAATTCAGCAATCAACAATCATGTAATAACTTTCGTATCATTCATTGTTTGGTTCCTTTTTTTACAGATCAGAAGATGATCAGCAACCCAAAATGCAATGCTTCAGGTATTTTTGAACCATAAATTCCCAGTCAAAACATGAGATCAAACTTAAACTTCGAAATGTGTTCATTTTTTTGAATGGTTAATTATTTTATTTTTTAAAGATGAACTTTTTCTATATCTGTCAGTATTAAAGAAGCTGTACGGAATTTAGTACTTTTTAACTCTCTGCCGTCATTCCCTGGCTTAGTTATGATTGCAGCCTAAGTCAGCTCGCTTGTGAATTTCTTAGACCCTCAGAAAAAACTCTTCTTTTTCATCTTTTTGGGGATTTTGGTTTAGCCTTTCAACTATACTTGACAGGCTTCTTCTTATTATCACCATTTTATGCTATACTAACAAATAGAAAGGAAAAAAAACACAGGGATTAGCATGCAGTTGTCAATATATTATTGAAATTTTTATTAAGTATTTTTGCAATGTGAACTTTGGAAGGGTAAGTCAACCTCTCGCATTTTGTCTGTTAAAAAGTACACAGTTAAATATGCGATTTTTACATATTTTAACTCATCTTGTGTTCTTCTAACAATGGACTGAGTAAAAGGGAACAGAATTAAGGATCAGTCTTACAGTGTCGCTTTAACATATTCATTTTAGAGTTGATGCAACAACAGTAGGAGTAAAATACATTCCCCAATGGTCAAACTTACTTAAGATGACTTCCTTACAGACAGAGCGTATACAACTCTAACAAAATAACAATTTTATATATATATATATATATATATATATATATATATACATACAAATAAAAACACAGAATTGCAGTTTTATGAGTGGTCTTTATTATCATTTTTCAAAAGTACAACAAAATTTGAGGACTTTTCCTTTCAAGAAAGCCGTTTAGAGAGCGGCTGGCGAGCTGCACACCAGCATTGGGTAGCCTCTAATTAAGCCAAGTCTCCGCGATGATTAAAGCCGTTTAAAAAGACCCTCATGTAGCAGGTTCGCCCTAGTTGTAGCTGCAGGTCAGTCGGTTAAATGGGTAATGGATCTACCTTTGGTGAGCTACAGGCTTGGCTGCAGTGGCTTGTTAGGATTTTTAACGTGGCTTAGCCGTAGCACTAGGCCTCAGTCGCCTCCCAGACCAGATGAAGTTATGTATGATAGTGCGCATTTACGTAGGTTTCTGTGCACGTTTTTGTACTTTTCTGTGCGCGTTTATGTACATGCTAATTGTTATTTTATTGTTTACTCTTTATTTTTATTGCTCTTTAAGTGTAGGATGAATCTGTTTCTGGTAAGGTGCAAAAAATATTACAGGGTTCTATAACACATGAAATTAAATGAAATGATCTGCATTTATATAGCGCTTTTCAAGTCAAGACTTCCCAAAGCGCTTTACAGTGTGCTTCACATTTCCCAATAGCGGCCGCGCAGCCATGTAAGGCGCTAACCTGCTTATTGGCATTAGGGGTTCAGTGTCTTACCCAAGGACACTTCGACATGTAACACGGAGGTGCCAGGATTCGAACTGCGATCTCTTGATCCCAAGACGAGCGCTCTACCTCCTGAGCCACTGCCGCCCCAACACATCTACCTGTCTGTTGTTCTCCATTCAACTGACTTGCATACTACTCAGACAATTTAGAAAAGTCTTTGACATACAGTGGAACCTCGGTTTTCGAACGCCTCTCAGTTCGAACAAATCGGTGTCCGACCAAAAATTGAGAAATTCTTGCTTCGATGTTCGGTCAAAAAAATCGGAGTTTGAACGCCGGTAATGCGTGAGTGCTAACTCTAGGGTGTGATGCTGAGCGGCGTACGGGTGTTTCAGCCCCTTATTATGCCTCAGAAGAAAGTCAGTGCAAGCAGCAAAGTTGCTACAGGTGAAAAAAGAAAAGTAGTGCGTACAACTATTGCATTTAAGAAAGAAATAATAGCCAAATATGAAGGAGGTGTGCGAGAGTGCCTTCTGCTGACCACCACAAAGGTAAGAAATCCTATTCATAAGATTACGATAACGCGAACGTACGATTAGCCTGGGTTAGCTTTAAGTTTACGTTAAACATTGAGGGTGTTGGAACGGAGCCCGACATTGAGGGTGTTGGAACGGAGCCCCCTTTCAAATAAACCGCTCACCACTTGTTGTGGAGACCCGGGTGCTAAATGACTTGTAAACGACCTGATTTTTTTATTTTTACATGTTCATGTTTCGTACGGAAGATTACGATAACGCGAACGTACGATTAGCTTTATGTTTACGTTAAACATTCAAGGTAAACATTCAGGGTGTTGGAACGGATTAAAACGATTTACATTATTTTTAATGGGAAAAATGATTTCGGTGATCGAACAAATCGGTTTTCGAACAGGGTTCTGGAACGGATTATGGTCGAGAACCGAGGTTCCACTGTACGGCAACTTTTTTTTTAAAGTTACAGAAATAGTTACTCGTCCTGGTAACTAGTCACTTTTACGAGAGTAATTCGTTTTCAGCTCTGTTACTTTTTGGAAAAAGTAGTGAGAAACTAACTAATTACGTTTTTAAAGTAATGTGCCCAGCACTGAAAATAACACTGATTATTTTACTGTCTAGTAGTTGGGTAACATCCAAGCTGTTTTCTTTTCAATGAAGTACATATTTTATTGGTTTAAGATCAGGGGATAGTGTAATTGTAACCTCTGCGGTCCTTTGACATTTTGTGATTAAGGGCTATAAAAATAAACGTGACCTGACTTGACTATCCCCACTTCTCTCTTCTTGCTCATTTGGAATGCATTTAAGGCAACCTCACCGGCAGATCGAGAAGCGTCGGCGAGACAAAATGAACAACCTCATTGACGAGTTAGCTGCCATGATCCCCGCCTGTCAGCCCATGCCACGCAAACTGGACAAACTCAGTGTTCTTCGCAAGGCCGTGCAGCACCTTAAAGCTCTGAAAGGTGGGCTACATCACGCCGTTTCCTCAGAGCTTGGTGTCACTCTCATTACTTTGCAGCCGGGTCGAGTAGCAGTTTCGCCGATGCCGCTTGCAAGCCTTCTATCATCCCTCACGATGACCTCAAGCATCTTCTACTCAGGGTTTGTACTTTTTTTTCTTTCATTATTTAAAAAAAAAATCCCACGTCTATTTTCGTTTATCTATTTAATTGACGTTCATCATTTCAGGTTGCGGACGGTTTCCTGTTGGTTGTGAGTTGTGACCGAGCGAAAATTTTGTTTATCTCCGAATCTGTCTCCAAGATTCTCAACTTTAGCAGGGTGTGTGCATGGTTTGCTACTCATCTTATTCATGAGACAAACATTTGACAGTTTTGAGAGTCTATTTAATTAAATTACATTCGCTTTCCTAGCTGTTTTTATTGGGTCTGATTTTTTTTTTTTGCCTGTCGCAGAATTATTTTTCCCATTTTATTTTTATTATTATTTATAGTTCTGTGTTTGAAATGTCCATTTCCTTTTTATATAGTTTTTCTTTAGTGTGTTATTTTGTGTGTTTGCAATTTTTTTTTCCAGCTTGTTTTTTTTTCCTTTTTTATTTGTTAGCTGTTAGCAATATTGTTTTCCTCCATTTTGTTCTTAAGTGTCCTTTAATGTGTGATCTGTTTTTTTCTATAAAATTTCAGTGTTTACTTTCTTTAATTTTGTGTCAGTTGGTTTCTGTTTTTGTGTCGGCATTTGTAATTTTTTTGTAAGCCTCGTCTTTTTTGCCATTTGTGTGTTTGTTTGTGGTAGGCATTTTGTTCATTTCATTTGTCTGTTTCTTTGTTTTTAATTGTCTTTTCCCGTGTGTTATTTTTTTACTTTTATTGTTTTCTTCTGTTTTTTAATGTGTTTGAAATTTGTATTTACTTTGTTTTTTGTTTTTTTTGTTGTGCATGTTTGTAATAAAGATTTACTGAACTAGCTAAAAAAATTACAATACTGTGGTAAAGTTCCTTATTTTCTGCAATAAAACTAAAAACAAAACAAAAATGTGAGATAAAATTAAATCTCATATCTCAAAATATTAGAATATAATTTAAAGGTAAGTAGTGGCTATTCAACTAATCCACAATATTAAAATATTAAAAAGCTTGCAATATTTCTCCGGATTTGTAATAAATCCAGAATGCATGACATTTCAAAAATGTCATAGAAAAATAAAGAACTTTATCATAAAACTATATCATATTCTTTTTGTGTTTGTCTTAACCTTTGCTTGCTTATATTTGTTGTCTTTTGTTTGTGTTTCCTAAAACCTTTTATTCTTATATTTCATTCTTCATTTTGTTTACATTTTTGTTTTTAGCAGGTTTAAAGCCGTTGACAAAATTGTACATGAAAGACAATATATAATATTAGCGATTTTAATACCGTATCTATGTTTAAAGTCTATATGTTCATTTCCTCTAAAAATACATGAATGGAATTACTTTTTTCCTTCCCATCAAACTGGTGCACAATATTTACCTCTTCTCGCAATCATGAATTTATTCTTTTTGTGCAACAGGAAGAGCTGACAGGCCAAAGTCTGTTCGACTTTATCCATCACAAAGACATCAGCAAAGTAAAGGAGCAGCTGTCGTCGCTCGAGTTGAATCACAAGCAACGCTTAATCGACGCTGCCAGTGAGTTTATCGCCCCCCCTCCAAGCCGACCCCACGGCAGAAGCTGCTACATGGGACTTTTGTGCGTGTTCTTTTGTACTTGCAGCTGGCGTACCTGTTCAAGCCGACACACCTGTCACTGCATCCAACTTGTGCAGTGGAACTCGACGCTCCTTTTTTTGCCGCATGAAGCACAATCGAGGGGAGGGGAAGCACAAATACAAGCGTGAACTGCCCACTGCTTCAATTAAGAAGGGTGGGGAAAAATTCTTATATGGTGGACTGCAGGGATACCACATTTATCCGTTCTTTGGTGGGGATCGCAAACTGAAATCGTATAGCAGGGTATGGAATATGAAAGAGGGAGAGAGTTTTGTCTCTCTTCAGTACACTCAAATTTACATCAGAGTTCCGGAAGACTTCGACAAGAGCTTAAGACTAGCAGTTCCATTTGTTTTTTTATGACAATAAAACAAAAGACATAACATACCCTGGGTCTTACAAAAATACAGTACACTCAGTGCGTATCACATAAGTCATAGTTTATATACCATAAAGAGAGTGAGAGAGACTGGCTTCTAAGGAGAACAAAACTTGAGGGGCTATACAAATGAAATAATTAAAATAATAATGTGATGATTAGATTTAGAATAATCAAAGGGTAGGCACTGAAAAACTCATACAATTATGACTATGTACGCAGAGACATATTTTAATATCCGAACCAAACCTCCGTTAATGCATAGCTATTGCCTTAATTAACCACATAAAACCAACAAAATAATGTATAATAAATATTTCCTATGTGTCATATGTGTTCATATAATTTAATGACACTATAGAGCAGGGGTCCGGAACCTTTTTGACTCAAAGAGCCATAAAAGCAAAAAATATTAATTTTATTTTGGGAAAGAGCCACACCATATATTATGAGACAAATTTACTAAATTGCTAAACCCACGCCCCAGACAAAAGCTTGGTCTTCAGCACATTTATTTTTGATGATTTGATAAAAATTATGAAAAGAGAATAATGCCAGAGCCCCTGTCCCAAATTCAACAAACAGACCACTTTAAACTTGTCTCTTTCTTGCAATTACTCAAGATCGGTTAAACTCCTTTTGACCCTTTTTTTCATACATATTGGTTTCAAAACCAGATGCAAGCATTTATTTTGTAAAAACGTCACAACATTCTGAGAATAGGGAGCCTTATGTGCTTACCTTTGGCGAGAGATGGGAGGGAATGCTTGTACTTTTTGCATAGCTCCACCCATCCCTCCCACTCACCCAATCAAATGACTAAGTTCTCTTCCGGTGTTTTGGCGTATTTACAGTTCTGTGAATTCATCATAAAGTATCTGAACACTGAACACAGATTATATAGTGAACTTTTAAATAAAGGATTCTTTAGCGTTGTACAGCCAAAACGAGTTTTTTTTCCCCCTTTTTTTTGTGTGACACCTTGACTGTAAATTGTAGTGAAAAACGTGCCCTATATATACTGCGAAGTGTTTCCTTTGCATTTAACTTTGGTTTGGCTTTACGTGTACCTGAATAGGATAGACAATCCCGGTTTTGAACAAAATGGAGAAATTTTGCATGCAATCAAATTGGTCTCTGAGCCACAGATACTCATAGAAAGAGCCATATATGGCTCGCGAGCCATAGGTTCCCGACCCCTGCTATAGAGCGAGAGGAGCGATTTATGTGCTTTCTTCTTATTTCTTCATAATTCCAAGCATTGTTTACATGGTTATCAGGTTTTTGCTTCTTCCTTTAGCATCATTGCAAGCCTTGGGACGTGTAGTTAATAAATAATATACGGCATTTTTCGTACTGTATAGAACTAACTCGCAAAGCCTTTACGAAGCACACAAGAACCCAAACTGAATGAAGAGGAACACATTGTGTGAGGTAAATCACATAGCTGCATATTCATGATGCTGTGACGCAAACAATATTGACCAACAATAGCAGACGGCATCTTTAGATATGAAGCTCGTCATATGCATGGACACTGCAAAGTTTCAATTTGTTAAGTTTTTGCCCATGCAAAATAATGTGTTTTTCATGTTGTATAATGGGTAAAATGCCGTTAAGGTATATTTTCCTATTATACCATAAAAAAGGCCACATTTTAAGCATCTGAAAAAAAGAGAAGAAAAACGTGTCAACATTAACTTCTCAACCGAACAATTTAGTCCACACACGCGATAAAGGAAAGAAAGAAGTCAATGGCATTTTATGGTGTGGGCCCCTTTGATTGAAAAGAAGTAAGTCTGTGTAATATATTGCAGAAGGAGAAAGTAACGACAACTCAGTGTAACTTTTCAGGTTGTCCAAATTTTAATTGTGTGATTTTACTTTATATTTGATTTAAAAGTTTTGATTCACAAAACAGAATAATACAATACGTGAAAATGAGTAGGATGAATATTTACTGCGTGTGCCTCGATAATCTTGTGCCCAGTTGGCCCCCAAAAATTGTCTGGAGATTTCATCTTGTGGGAAATTTAAGTACTGCATTTACAGATTTTGAAAAGAAAACTGTTTACCCCTCTTTTTAGTAGTTTAACAAAGGGGCGAGTTTCGTTTCAGAGCTTTGGGGTCGAGATTGCGCAAACTACGGCCTGCTAAACGAAAATGGTCAAAACATAATGTGTGTATATACATATATATATAACTAGTAATGAAATTTTTTTTTTTTGGTGCAAACCTTGTCACTATTGTCCCTTTTCGTGTCAGTAATAAAAATATTACAATATTACTACAGAAGTAATATCAAATTTAGTGCTTGAGAAATACTACCAAATACTACTACAGTAATATTATCCATCCATTTTCTGGTGTCGCAGGGTGCTGGAGCCCATCCCAGCTGACTTGGGCCAGTGGCCAGTGGGCAGGGGTAACTCTGAACTGGTTGCCTGACAGTCGCAGGGCACATTGAGACAGACAACTCACTCGCTCATTCACATGAAGGCACAGGGAGAACATGCAAACTGCATGGGGAAGTCATGATAGCTGGAATTGAACCCTGGACCTACGCACTGTGGGGTTGTGTGCTAACCACTCATCCGCCATGCCTCTTCTACAGTAATACTATGATACAAAAATACTATTACAGAAATATAACTTCAGTAATATTAAATAGTACTTAAATAATTCTACAGAATTACTGCAAAAATACCACCACAGCAACATTATGATACAAAAAGACTGCTACATAAATATAACGACAGAAATACTGCAAAAATACCTCTACAGAAATAATACAACAGGAATAGTACGAAAATTCTATTAAAACTGTTCAATGGAAATACTACAAAAATGCAAGTACAAAAGTACTTAAAATATAGATAGAAAATTCTACAAAATTACTACTACAGAAATACTATGATGGGTTGCTAGGATTGAAATGGACTCAACTATTTCAAGACGCTGCAGTATTTCCGACGCTGCGTTGTCCACATTTTAGTTTTGTTTTCCTTTTTTAAAATTTTATCTAGTGATTTTCATTATACTATCCTGTCCTTTAGTAAGGAAAAGAGAGTTTTAAAAATGCTTTACTTCTTGTTGGTTCTTGCATTGAATTTGGGGGTGACACGACTGGATAAGTTGCGGAATGAGGAAATAAGGGGTGACTGGTTTGGTGAGAGAGCTTGCTGAGAGGGTTCATGAAAATATTCTGAAATGGTTTGGACATATGCAAGGAATGGATGAATGTTGTTTGACTAAAAGAGCATGTAATGCAGAAGTGGTGGGAAAAAGAGTGAGAGGAAGGAGGGAATATGGCTTTGGTATATAGCTAGACAGTGGATTAACTCTTCAGTGACAATCGTAAAAATAAGGATTATGGATAAAAACATGAACAAACAATACTTGTTAAGCTTGTCTAAGGACACCTATATTGCAAGGTGGATATTTTTGTCCTTTCTAACATTTTAAGGACAAAAACGTTTAATTTTAATTCTTTATCATAAGGATTTCAGTTATTTTATTATTCCTTATTATTCTATATTTTTATTATGTATTGCATTTTCTTTTTTTTATCATTGATGTGTTTCATTTTTTTCTAAGACAAACATTTAATCCTTATTTTTTTATTGTCAATTATTACTTTAAACATTACATTAAATAAAAATTTGCTTATTCATTATGTATATGGAGTGTTTTAATGATCATATTAAGATGCATTGTTATTTTCGTTATTATTAATCATTTTGTTTTTTAATATTTTTTTCAAGGTACAAAATTGTAGTTGATTTTTTTTTTTCCCCTCAAAACTAACGACAAATGGTGACTTTTCAGATTCAAGCCGCTACTGCACACTCCAATGCACGGGCTACATGCGCAGCTGGCCGAAGGGCGAGCTGGACGGCGAAGTGGATGGCGAAAAGGACACTTCAGGCCTGACCTGCCTGGTGACCATGTGCCGCTTGCAGGGCCACTCAGCCCATCAACCCCCCAAAGACGTTAAAGTCAAGCCCACTGTGTTCGTCACTCGCTGTGCCATCGACGGCAAGTTCACTTTTGTAGAGCAACAGTGAGTTTACCCTCTATTATAAAATTCTTCAACCGACTACAGAAGTACTTCTTTATTGACCCTTTACACACACACACACACACACACGAGACCTAACCACATGATACCATGACGGACGGTAGTAACCCTCAAACAGTGGAGGAGGCCAGTAAACGGTAGACAACAATAAGAACAGCTGTACTATTCAACATCCTTGGCAATGTCTAGTCTAACCAATATTGTGCGGCTGTTTTATGAGTTGGCTCACCTTGTTCGAAATACATAAAGCGCTCTTTAGAGAATCGGAGGACAGCATTAGACATGCGAACTAGCGACCTATACAGTCCTCCTGACATATTCACACATCTTAACAGATGGGCCAGTCTGCCTGACTTCAGTCAACACTATTTGCACCACCATGTTTATGGAGTATCCCCATACAATGGTGCTGACCTAAAAGCTTATAAAGTTTGGAACCTTACCAGTTCTTTGTAGCTGTTGAGGTCATTCTTAAGGAATTCAGTTTTTCACTTTTTCCTCTTCACAGAGCGACGACCGTCATTGGTTATCTCCCGCAAGAAATTTTGGGCACGTCTTGCTATGAGTACTTCCACCAGGATGACCTGCAACACCTGGCAGAAAAACACAGGCAAGGTGATGGAGCATGGTGGATTACAGTAACTTTAGAATTTGGCGTAATGTTAAAGGGACACTAGATGTTGCTGTATTCTGCAGTGCGACCGAAAATTACTGCTAAGCACCAGGAAGAATACAAACTACTGAGTCTTAATGTGATCAAACCGCACCACTTTTCGTAGTTTTCTTTGCCCTGCTTTTCAAAAGTTTTTTTGGGGGAAACTCATTGCAGCAAGATGGGGACAATCATGTCTTCTCCCTCCATCCGAGCCTAATGTTATATAAAGTAAATACAAATTTCTTGACCTATGAGTATTTAAAAAGAATGCACATTTATATGAGATTTCATGTATTTTTGCTTTTTTGAATATTTTAAATGAACAATTTTTTTTAACTACCAAGATGCGCTAAACATTACACGCTGTCCCGTTAAAGCATCAAGTAATGGTTCACAAGTTACCATCGGATCAAATTGGGTCATGGTTTACCAAAGATTTCATAAATTGGCAGAATTATTCCCTTTTTAACTACTATTTAGCTTGTTTGGTTTTCTTTAAAGAAAAAAAAAGATATTTTTAATTTGCAAAATTGTCTATTCACAGTAGAAAACATTTGATATTTCTGTAGGATTTCTTTATCTGACATTAGTAAAATATCTCTGAAAATAAGTAAAAAATGTCTATCATTATTTTACAATTCAAGAGGCCACTTTATCTTTTTTGCACACCTGCCATTAGAAATATTCTGGTTTTTATTTTTTATATTTCTAAATACTTGTTTATACTGTTGATATTCTTAGCTGTTGTCCATTATTCATTGTCTTATTGCTGTAAGAAAAGAAATGTCCCCATTGTGGATTATTTTATGTTATCTTAAAAAATAAATTTAGTTGACTGGTACTAAATGTAATATATTTCTGACAATATGTTGTTGTTTTAACTATTTTACAATGCTGTAAATAATAAAAAAAGATTCTGCCGTTGAATAAGGTTTTATATATTTTTTTTTACGCTAGTAAAAAGTATTAAATTCAGGAAATTTTCTTCCAGCGTCCTTTTGATCCGTTTCCCCCACTATTCCTATGATGGCGGTGTGCACGGATGAGGCGACTAATGGCTCTACATCTATTCTGTATTTCTTACCATTCTTTTCAGGGCCATCTCTACCCTAAACAAGAGCTCAAAACTGAATAGATATCTTGCCCATGTATAGGAAAAAAATTGTATCATATTATTGCACTACTTTTCATTGTAAAATTGTTAGGATGCACCTACAACTTAGGCAAGTCCCCAACCACTACCAATATTTTTATCCTGACATTCTTTTTATCTTAATTTTCTCTTATCCGTGTTGTTACATGTTTATCCTGGAGTGCCGTTTCTAATCTCGTTTTGTACAATATTCTCTACGTTATGAATGACAATAAAGACAATTTTATTTATAATTTACCTTTGTCCATTGTTGTTGCAGTCCTGCGCAGCAAAGAGAAGCTGGAAACGAAGTGCTACAAGTTCAAAACAAAACACGGCTCGTACGTTTCGCTCCAAAGCCAGTGGTTTAGTTTCACAAATCCGTGGACCAAAGAAGTGGAATTTGTGGTGTCGTCCAATCGAGTGGTCTCGTAAGTTTAAAGGTCAAACTGAGATGAGAAGGTACTGCCACTCTGTTTTACAGCAAACTGCTGCTTTCCTTCAGCACCCCTGCTGGCCATCAGTCAAATTTTAATCACACAAAAGACGATGAAGCAGCAGGAAGCTCCAAAGGCTCTCAGGGTAAGAGCAATCCCCTTCTTTAGATCACTGCACATTCTATCAAAGTTTTGAACATGACTTTTTTTGTTTTACAGAAGAATCTAAACACTCAGCCATTATTCCAGGCCTCACAAGTGGAGTGGGCAGGATGATCTACGCAGGCAGTATTGGGACACAAATTGCAAACGAGCTCATCGATACCTACAGGTGATACTTGTTAAAACACTTTTGAATTATTTGAGATATTTTCACATTTTACAGTTAACTTACAATGTCTTTAACGACAAACAAGGTCTAAATCCATTTATTGCTAAACTGGAGAATCTTCAATTGTGCAATGTTTCTGTTTTCCCACAAAAACATAACAGTAAGTTGTGTGCACAGAAAAACATGTCGCTACCACGCATGCTTTTTTTCTCATCCCTTCCCTAAAGCTATTTTTCTATAATTATTATTTTGCTGAGGTTTAAAGCCCCAATGTGTAATATTTGACCACGGGATGGCACTGTGTTATTTGTTACAAACGGGGGCCACTGATACACGGCACATGGCAGCAGAGTGCTGGACAAACATGTCGCAGACTTAAGTGGTAATCACTGTGTTAAAAAAATACAAACTTCTTAATCTATGATTTTTTGATTAAAAAAAAAAAACATGTTTATGATAGTTCATATATTTTTGCCTAATATTCAAATTGATGTTTTTTTTTTTTTTTACTGTATGTAAGTTTTTTTTTTTGGACCACTAGAAGTCACTAAATATTATACACTGTCCTTTTAAGTTGCAGCATAAACATTGTACGGAATTTATACAAACTATAGATATATTTATGTTCCTGAATTTAAAAGAAAATTGAAAAAGTGTAAAAACACACCTTATTTCAGAATTTTCCTAAAAAAAAAAATCACTCTTCATAAAATTCATCGATCAATGAACATTTAACTTTTCAATTTTGATGTTCCCCCACAAAATATATTAGTGATTTGCACAAATACACATTAGGTAGTGCTACACTTTGTGTCCTTTTGTAAATTTTGTTGTAATTCATATCTATTACAGGGCCAACTCTTCTCCATCAAGTGGCGTGTCCAGTCCGTTTGGTGCAAGCCAGAGTACACCGGAATCCCCACAAGCAAGCCGAAGCGTCAGTTAATCATTACTGCTAAAGGCTGAATTCAAATTCACCGTTGCAGTTAACATTGTCGTTTTGCAGCTTTTGAGTCGGGAGGACGAAGCAGGAAGTTCATCAGAGTCCAAGACTGAGGCCATACCTAGTGTTTCTGAAAGGACAGGTACTGAAGATAAAAACAGATGTTATATACAGAAGGGCCGCAGGGATACTGGAGCCCATTCCAGATATCTTCGGGCAGTGGGGAAGGGACACCCTGAACTGGTTGCCAGCCAGTCGCAGGGCACACAGGGACAGACAATTAGCGCGCTCATTCACACCTAGGGACAATTTGGACCGGCCAATTAACCTAACATGCATGTTTTTCGTATGTGGGAGGAAACTGGCGTGCCCGGAGGAAACCCTCGCAAGCACGGGGAGAACATGCAAACTCAACACAGTAGGTTTGATCTCATGACCTCAGAACTGTGCCGCACACGTGCTAACCACTGCGCCGCCATGCTGCCTCCATGATCTGCTACCTTATCGTGGTGGAGGAGTTTGTGTGTCCCAATGATCCTAGGGGCTATGTTGTCGGGGGCTTGAGGCCCCTGGTAGGGTCACCCATGGCAAACAAGTTCTAGGTGAGGGGCCAGATAAAACGCAGATCAGAAGACCCTTTATGAAGAGTTTAAACATTGGTCCACAATTTCCCTCGCCTGGACGCGGGCCACCGGGGCCCCTTTCTGGAGCCAGGCCTGGAGTTGGGGTCCACTGGCGAGCGCCTGGTGGTTTGCTCACGGGGGTACGGCCGGGCACAGCCCGAAGGGACGACGGGGGTCCCTCTTCCCATGGGCTCACGACCTGTAGGAGGGGCCAAAGGGGTCAAGTGCGTAGAGAGCTGGGTAGCGGCCAAGGGAGGGTTCCTTGGCACGACGATCCCCGGCTACAGAAACTTTTGGGGCATGGAATGTTACCTCTCTGGCAGGGAAGGAGCACAAGTTGGTGTGTGAGATTTAGAAGTTCCGACTAGATATAGTCGGACTCACCTCCATGCACGGCTCTGGTACCAGTCCTCTCGAGAGGGGTTGGACTCTCTTGCCCGTGTTGAGAGGCGCAGAGCCGGTGTGGGCATATTAGTTGCTCCACGGCTCAGCGCCTGTACGTTGCGGTTCACCCCGGTAGACGAGAGGGTAGCCTCCCTTTCGCATTCGGGTGGGAGGACGGGTCCTGAAAGTTGCTTATGCACCAAATAGCAGTTCAGAGTACCCACCCTTCTTGGAGTCTTTGGAGGGCGTGCTTGAGAGCTGCCCCCTGGGGACTCCCTCGTACTGCTGGGAGACTTCAACGCTCACGTGGGCAATGACAGTAAGACCTGGAAGGGTGTGATTGGGAAGAACGGCCCCCTGTCCTAAACCCGAGTGGTGTATCGTTATTGTACTTCTGTCCCCGTCATGGTTTGTCCATAATGAACACCATGTTCAGACATAAGGGGGTGTCCATATGTGCACTTGGTACCAGGACACCCTAGGCTGTAGTTCGATGATCGACTTTGTAGTCGTTTCGTCGGACGTGCGGCCTCATGTTCTGGACACTCGGGTGGAGCTGTCAACTGATCACCAGCTGGTGGTGAGTCGGCTCCGATGGTGGGGGAAGATTTCGGTCCGACCCGGCAGACCCAAGCGTGTTGTGAGGGTCTGTTGGGAACGGCCAGCAGAATCTCCTGTCAGAAGTTTCAACTCGCATCTCCGGCAGAACTTTTCCCATGTCCCGAGGGAGGCGTGGGACATTGAGTCTGAGTGGACCATGTTCTGTGCCTCCATTGTCGAGGCGGCTAATCAGAGCTGTGGCCGTAAGGTAGTCGGTGCCTACCGCGGCGGCAACCCTCATACCCATTGGTGGTCACCGGCGGTGAGGGATGCCGTCAAGCTGAAGAAAGACATTTTGTCAAAATGCCATTGACACTGTGTACAGTAGCAATGGGGCGCCACTGACCTCGACCCGGGACGTTGTGAATCGGTGGGCGGAGTACTTCTAAGATCTCCTCAATCCCACCGACACGTCTTCCTCTAGGGAAGCAGAGCCGGAGGACTCTGAGTTGGGCTCTCGTATCTCTGGGGTTGAAATCACTGAGGTGGTCAAAAAGCTCCTCGGTGGCAGGGCCCGGAGTTCATTAGGGCTCTGGATGTTGTGGGCGTGTCATGGTTGACACGCCTCTGCAACATCGCGTGGACATTCGGGACAGTGCCTCTGGACTGGCAGACTGGGGTGGTGGTCCCCCTCTTAAAGAAGGGGGACCGGAGAGTGTGTTCCAGCTACAGGGGAATTACACTTCTCAGCCTCCCTGGTAAGGTCTATACAGGGGTACTGGAGAGGAGGGTCCGCCAGGACGTCGAATCTCCGATTCAGGAGGAACAGTGTGGTTTTCGTCCCGGCCATGCAACACTGGGCCAGCTCTATACCGTCTGCAGGGTCCTTGAGGGTGCATGGGAGTTGGCCTATCCGGTCTACGTGTATTTTGTGGACTTGGAGAAGGCATTTAACTGCGTTCTTCGGGAGTATGAGGTACCGCACAGTCTTATCCGAGCTGTGTGGCCCCTGTATGCCCGGTGCCAGAGTCTGGTCTGCATTGCCAGCAGTAAGTTGGATTCGTTCCCGGTGAGGTTTGGACTCCGCCAGGGCTGCCCTTTGTCACCCTGTTCATAACTGTTGGCTTCCTCAGGCTGCGATTTTTAGCTCTCGCTGGAGCGATTCGCAGCCGAGTGTTAGGCGGCTGGGATGAGGATCAGCACCTCTAAGTCCGAGACCATGGTTCTCAGCCGGAAAAGGGTGGCCTCCGGGTTGGGGATGAGATCTTGCCCCAAGTGGAGGACTTCAAGTATCTTGGGTTCTTGTTCACGAGAGAGGGTAGGATAAAACGGGGGATCGACAGACTGGTCGGTGCAGTGTCTGCCGTCATTCGGACCCTGTACCAGTCCGTCGTGGTGAAGAGGGAGCCGAGCTGAAAGGCAAAGTTCTCGATCTACCGGTGGATTTTTTCTCTATGTTCCTACGCTTTCCAAAATACGAACAATGATAATAAAACGTGTACCTAAACAATTATCATCTAAATGTGTAAATGCTGATAGTGAAGATTAAACATATGTAAGCTAAAAATACCAGCTTGGTGGCCTTGGGGGTAGGGCGCCCGCCCCGAGACTGGGAGGTCGCTGGTTCAAGCCTCGGCCGAGTCATACCTAAGACTTACAACATTGGTACTCATTGCCTACCAGCTGGGCGCTCGGCATTAGGGGTTGGAATTGGGGGGTTTGGTCACCTAATGACTCTCAACACATCAGTTGGGTTGAGCAAGTGGGCTGGGAATCCCCTCCTCTGTATCAATCTCCCAGAAAGAGTCAGAAATATGAACGTGTTCATGACTCTAGCCACCTCCCACTACGGGGATATGGTTCCGGTATGTATGTATGTAAGCTAAAAATATAGAACAGTTTACTGTACTTTTGAGCAGAAGTTCGAAGGGAGACACAAACCCTTCTCACATTTTGCAACAATTTCCGTCTTTATCTTCTCAGTTTTACTTGTTTCTTTCCCCTTATCACTAAATTCCTTGGGACCCAATATTGTCCCATTATCAAAAAAGTAAAAAAAATGGTTAAGGTTAGAGCAGGGGTCAGCAACCTTTTCGGTGTGGATTGCCACTTTCAAATTTCCTTGTAAATCAGTTTGCCACACCAAGATTCATGACTCGCACAATATTTTTTTTATATCCAACAGAGCTGTAATTTTACACCAGTCCAAATATACAACATGGATATACATTGAAATCGTATAACTGACCAATTTTATCTTCCACTATACTTGTTCATCAACAAACTAAAAACTGAATGTGAGCAACGTGTGGAAAGGCCTGTAGACATCCATGACTTCAACCATTCTTCATCAACAACACAAACTGTATAGATAAATTTATATAAAAAAAGAAGTGATATGGACAAAGAAGTGATATGGACAGCTACCATGCCATTGATTAATAATCTTATTTCAGAAACTATCAAAACTTGAAACACACACACACATTAGGACTTTTTATTCAGGAGTTAGCAAAGGGGGGGGGGGGGGGGGGTGGCAAGCATTTTACCTACCAAAATCTGACTCCCCTGCTAATATGGACCCTGTTTGAGATATAGACTTGTGACTTCTAGGGTACCCTTCTGTGACATAACTATGTTAGCACAATGATTTTGAAGAGCTACAGAACGTTTCCCATAATATTTCTATTATTAGTAATAATAATAGTAGTAATAAAACTAGATTTATCGAACACCTATTCAGTAACACATCACAAACTATTTGTGTACAATTAGTTGTGATCGTGGATATCATAGCGTACATTGATTCGTCTCCGGTGTTGGTGACTTTTTCTTCCGTGTTAACAAACGAATTTGTAGAATTATTGTTTTAATAAACGCGTTATATAGACTACGATCGCTTAATTTTTTTAAATTAGCTCACTTTATTGTTTTAATAAACTTATTATATAGAATGCGATCGCTTTTGTCAGAAGCGCAGGGGAGTCGAATTTAGGCACGACACCGTACCTGGACACAGCTCCTTTTAATGTATCCGCCTTTTCAGACTCGTCCTTGAATTCATGTTTATGTTTCATCTCGTAATGACGTTTAACACTTGACGTGCGAGGTACATCGCTCTCGAGGTATAATGCACAAACGGCACGGTCAGTTTTTGGACAAAGCCCCATTCGTCTGTCGACGCTGGCTGGAGAGAACGAGATTTTTCCACTCGAGGAGTCGTCATGATTTGGCTGTCGTGATTCGTTCATTTATCGCGCGCTGGTGTTTCTGTGGGGTAAAAATGCGCATTAAAAAAAAAAATCATTATTACTTTGCCGTGCGCTCGCGTGCCACTGGTTAACCCCTCACGTGCCACTGCTGGCACGCGTGCCAAAGGTTGCCGACCCCTGGGTTAGAGGAGTAGAGTATGGGTGCTTGAAATCCTTAAAAATGCTTACATTTTAATTTTGTGTTTTTAAGGTCAGAAAAATGCTTGAAATTTGGGTGAAGTGCTTGAAAATGCTCAAAATTATTGCCAGTGCCATGCTTCTTGTAAGTCTGACTCCATAGACCACGCAATAAATTTAGAAAATCTGCTGGAATATGACCCCGGGAGAACAGCTACATTTATAAAACAGTCTCTTTTGACTCGGTTCACTGAGAAGAGTCTGCTCTTTTCAGGTTCCAAACGCTGTTTCTTTTTTTAACGCTATATTAGCAATAATAACACTACCTTTGCACCAAATTACTTATTATTTAGTGATTTGGTATGTTTTTCTGGGGATTCTCATGAAATATCAATTAAAAAATTCACAGATTGAAAAACACCTTTTGTTTCCGTGTTGCGCATGCATTGTTGAAGCAGAATAGCACAATTCGTGTCAGTTTATAGTATCCCATTTATGCAAAAAGATCATAGATTATTGATAGGAACAGCTCAAATAGCACAAATTACGTGCTAGCAACAAGATAGCAACTTTATTTTAGTCATCAAAGTCAACACAAAAAAGCTGGGAGAACTGGAAAAGAGAGCATCCTTTGAGAGCACATAATGTCCCGCTAAGCCCCGCCCGTGGTCGTGTATTTTGTGTGTGTCCTAGGCGATTCGTCCCAGCAGGACTTGGACAACATTCTGGTGCCGGGCCTGAGCAGCTTTAGCAGCGACGAGGCGGCTATGGCGGTCATCATGAGTTTACTAGAGACGGACGTAAACATGGGCCAGGCAGGGGACTTTGACGACTTGCACTGGCCCTTCTAGGGGACCCGCCACCTCATCTCATCTCATTAGCTGCACCGCTTATCCTCAGTAGGGTCGCGGGGGACCCGCCACACTTTTGTCAAACGAAAAAAAAACAACCCTGTTCACTCCTTGAGGAAAAGGCCAATCTGCATGAATGTGTCTTCCAGTGGAATGAATCACAATTTTCTTTTTGCCCTGTTTGACGACGTTAGCGAGGCAGTTTCTTCAATGACAGTTTTTTTTTTTAGGTCTCCATCACCAAATGTATTTTCTCTTTACCGTGGATTTATTCAAGACTCGCTGCGAAGATGCACACTATGCCTCAGGCCTTAATCTACATCATTTGTATGACTTTTCTTGCTAACTGCAAGACAGCTTGGAAAAAAAACACAAAACAAATATATATATGGTTGAAAAATCATGTCACATTAAGCACGCTTATTAAAATCCAAATTTGTATTGACCACCCAAGGTCAAATTTTAATATAATTGTTTACTCACCCCTTTGGACATGACATATATATATATATATATATATATATTATATATATGGATGAACTGCTTGTAATATCTAAAAATACCTAACTTAATAATAGAATCAAGAAGTCTTAAATAATTGAAAAGTTTTGTTGGTAATAATACATTTTGTTAATAACTTTGACTTGCATTAAATATTCTACAAATTTGTAACAACTTACTTTTTCAGGGTTTCTTGAAAAATGAAGTCGCATCTAACACAATCTTTGCAAAAGGCGCATCGTGGAAGTTTTTTTTCTACTCACCACTGCAACCACTGGCTTGAAGTGTAACCACGGGTTCTGTGGAACATTTTGCTTTTGGAGAAGAATTTAATTTATTATCATTTTTTTAAAATACAGTTAAAAATACAACCAATCATGAACATTACATTTTTTAACCTATTAACGATTCAAGAAAGATATTATCCCTGCAAAATATATATTTTTCCTCATAAATTAAAAATATCTTTTAATTCTTTTATATAACATTTTTAAAATGTGGCTGTGCATGATGGTAAAAAAAAGTCCACAACACATCTTTACATGATCAAAGTTTAATTATTTCAAACACAAGTAAAAATACCGACAAAGCAAATATTTAGGCTACATTTTACTTTCATTTATCCAGAGAAAATCTTATTGTCCACACACAAATGTATTAGCTAATAAGTTCAAATCAATCTGCAACTTGTAACTTTAAAGAATATTGGAGCTGGTCTTGAAAATAGGAAAAAAAAAGATTGTCCTTTTGTGGCATATCACTCACTTGCTGTACAGTTTTGTGAAGGTTATATGCTCGCGGATTGTATAAATCTTTTAATGGGGCCATATCCCCCACCCCTCGAAATTGGATTACTGTATTTTCTCGACCATACAGCGCACTGTACTTGCAGTCTGTTATGTTTCTTCTCATAACACTATTACACACACAGATAAGGCACACCTATTAATACAGCACGAGCTCTAGATGCAACCCATATTACAATAGCATAAAACTGCGTATTTAAAAATAGAGCGGGAGCAATACTGAGTTTGTGATTTAAGAATCAATTACAAAGTACAACATTTCGAAATAATCCTTAATATGTGTAGGCATCGTTTAACACAGGTTGTGTTTATCACGTGAAAATTCAAAATGGCGACATTGGTTCCATAGAGTATTATTAAAAGTTTCAGATATACTGTTATCCTTCACTACTTTACGCTTCTTGTTTGTATTCAACGATCCATTATCCTTGATCACAAATTGTCAGCGTACTTTTGTCAGGCCTGGCGGCTCTTTTTTTGCCTTTATGTCAACCAAAAAGTGATCAACACTCGTGCGGCCACGATCTATGATCCCCTATCCCTTTTTGCTTCAAGCAGAGACTGGCAGAAAACATTTATTTGGAGGAGGTGAACTGTGATGGCCTGCCTTAGGACAATTGAGCTACTATGTTCGGTTGCCTATTTCTAAAAGCAGATGCCAGCAAAGTGCATTTTTTTCTTCCATTTGGGCCACTGAAGTGTTCCATTGTGGTTCGCTTACACTGTTTTGGCCGCAATCAATAATCCCCAGTCGACCATTGCTGAGAGCAGGGGCTGAGAAAGCAAATGTGTGTCATGCATGTTGGCTTTTTCTTTCTTTCTGCCTAAAATTAACAATACTTGTGTAGCCACGAACCATTATTACCAATTGACTATTGCTGAGAGTGGGAGCCAAGAGATCAAATGTGTGCCATTTGCATTGGCTCTTTTTTCCGTTTTAATTCTCTGCCAAAAATGGACAGCACCTATGCGGCCACAATCCATTATTCTTGGTCGACTATTTTTGAGAGCTCGGGCTGGCATAACGCATTTTCTTTTGGTTCGGGCCACCGGAGGGTGCCTTTGTGGCCTGTTCTTTCTGCTATCTGCTATCCTCAGTCGATGATTGTTGAGAGCAGGGGCTAAAAGAGCCAATTTGTTTGTGTGGCGGCCCCTTTTTGCTTAAAGTCAACGGCACCGGTGTGGCCAGTCCATTTTCCCTGTTCGACTATTGCTGTGAGTGAGGGCAGGCGGGAATGGAGGGGCTACTTTACAAATTTTTTGCCTATCACCTGGGGTTCTGGTTCCCATTACCTGCGATAAACAACGCGTTACAGCACAGAAAAGGCCCATGCACGTGAGAGGTATTGCAAAAGACAGAAAACAGCATGCCGACGCGAAAAATAAATCTGTGGTGGTGGTTGTAAAAACCACATTCTTCTGCATAACACATATATTCATTCTTTCATATACAAGAGACGCCCACACTTCCTCTATATAATGTTTTTATGGTTTCCTCTACCACTATCTGCTTAAGAACAACACACGCGTACGACATGCTACACATTTTCAAGAAAATCTAATCATTTTATGTGCGCTTTATACTCGTGAAATTACAGTAATGAAAGGGAAAAGACTTAAAAGCCCAAAATGTATTTAGTAGGACAATGTTTACTGATAATCTGTTGTGCAGGCGGAACGGTTAACGACATGGTCCAAACGTTCGGTTATTTAAGCTAGAGCCCGTTTTGTATGTTGCTGAATGTCTCCGATACTGCGGCAGCCTTTTGTGATCTTAGCTTTGCTGCTGAGAATATGCAACACAATTCCGTGCATATTTTTTGTGGCGGTCACTTGTGAATTGTACCCACAATGCATTGCAAATGTGACGAATATTTGGGGTCAAATTACCACTTGGAGTTTTTAAAAAACAAAAAAACTGAGCTTCTTCCTTCATCCAGCCCATGCACACTTTTCAGGTTGTACCACTGGTTCCAAAAATCTTGATACAGAATGTGATGGTGTTGCCTTTGTTTTTGAATGTAGAAAATCACCAATGCAGTCTGTGTGGCTTTCAAGGACGCTTAAAAGAATGTTAAACTTAGAATCCACCATCAGAAAAAAAAATGTTTTTGTCCGTCTGTCCGTGATAATTGTTTTTGATGTTTCTGCTGTATGGAGCGGAAGTTCCGCTTTGAAGTAAAAGTACTTTTTCTGTAGAATCGGTCAAGTGTAGTCATTTCTTGGCTGCTGTTTTATTGCAGAATTATCTCCAAAATTAGAATATTCTGATAAAGTTCTTTTTTTTTTTTTAACTTTTTATTTCTCACACCAATTTTGACAGGTTTGATTCCACCATCTTACATCAACACAAAATATATACACATGACACACTCATAAATAACAGAAGGAACAACAAAGAAGAAAAAATACTATTAATAGAAAAGAAGAATAAATGTTCATACAATACATCCATACAAAAAGAAATATATATATATAAAAAAATAATAAATAAAAATATACACCCCAAAAAAATAAATTAAAAAAATACATAATAAATAGGGGGAGGTATTTAGACATCAAGTAAAATTTGTGTGATAGGCTTCCATCTTTTCTCGAATTGATCAAGTTTCAGTTGAAGTCTTGCAGTGATTTTTTCCATAATGTACATTTGCTTTAATTTGTCTCTCCATTGTTTTATGTCAGTAGGTTGTGGTTTCAGCCAGGACACTGTGATCATTTTCTTTGCTACCAGAAGCATTACCCTTAGTATACAGTATATTTCTGTTGACCAGATAGTAATTCTTCTGGCAAAATTCCTATTACGTAAGCCTTTGGGTCCAACCGCAACTCCCAGCCAGTAATTAATTTTATTTCTCTGGATACTTCTCCAAAAATTTAATATTACAGGGCAATTCCAGAAAATATGCGTAAAGTCTCCGACCCCCCCACAGTTACGCCAACATAGATTTGAGGTATTTTTATATTTTGAAGCGATAGAGGGTGTATAGAAGAATCACATTTTTACTTTCCATTCAAACTCCCTCCAAGTCGGGCTGTTGGTTATTTTGTGTCCCTCTTTCAATGTTTTTTCCCATTCGTTGTCTTTTATCGCTACATTAGTTTCTTGTTCCCATTTTTCCTTAACTGCCATGTCCTCATTACTGAGATCCATTCTCAGGGCTTTATATAGTTTTGATATAACCCCCTTTATTGATTGTCCTTTTGTATATGATATTAATAATTCCTCTACCTTAGTTGGCTCCTTACATCGTGTTTCTGGAGGTAATGCCTTAGTTGCAAATATTTGGAAAAATCATTTCTGGGTAGGTCAAATTCTTGTTGGAGTTGTTCGAATGATTTCATTGCCTGTGCTTCCAATACTTTGGTAATCAACATCAGTCCTTTTTGGGCCCATTTTTGAAACCCTACCTCCATAACCCCAGGTTTAAAGTCTGGGTTTTTCGCTATTTTGGTAGCCCTATTCACAGATCTTGATATTTTTAATTTTTTTTGTATTGTTGACCAAGTTTTAATAGTTCCCTTAATCCATTCATTCTGGATTTTTAATTTCTTCCACTTCGTGACTGATATGTATGGTAACGATTCCACAGGCATATTTGGACAAGATCGCTGCTCCATGTCCACCCATATCATATCTTTGTCTGTAGTAATCCACAAGATGAGTGCTTTAATTTGAGCTGCCCAATAGTAATATTTAATATTGGGTAGGTCTAGGCCCCCTTTTTCTTTAGGAGCTAACAGGGTTTTGTATTTTATTCTAGGTTTCTTGTTTTTCCAAAGGAATTTTGTTATCAATTTATTTAACATTTTAAATGTGGATGCCGGGATCAGAATTGGAAGGGATTGAAACAGGAATAATAGTCTTGGTAATATGTTCATTCTAATTGTTTCGATCCTTCCGATAAGACTTAAGGGCAAAATTTCCCATTTTTCCAAATCTTTCCTTATTTCTTTTATCAACATTCCATAATTTGCATCAAACAGCTGTGTGGAATGTGGTGGGGTGTAGCTCAGGAGTAGCTCAGGAGGTAGAGCGATCGTTTTAGGATTAAGGGATCCCAGTTCGAATCCCGGCTTGTCCGTGTTACATGCCGAAGTGTCCTTGGGTAAGACACTGAACCCCCAATACCCCCAATCAGCAGGTTAGCGCCTTACATGGCTGCACAGATCACGGCCGCTATTGGGAAATGTGAAGCACAATGTAAAGCGCTTTGGGAAGTCATTGACTTGAAAAGCGCTATATAAATGCAGATCATTTCATTTCATTGGTGTAATGGTCACCCCCAAATATTTAAACCCTTTATTTGTCCATTTAAAATCAAATCTTTCAATCACATCTGTTGGACATTTTCCTGATATCATCATTGCTATTGATTTGCTCTCATTATTTGAATACCCAGCTACTTCTCCATATATTTTAAGGCTCTCCAACAGTGGTGGTATTGATAACGAAGGTTTCTTCAGCATTACCAACAGGTCGTCTGCAAACAATGATATTTTATGTTCTGTTCCTCCTTCATCAAATATCCCCCTTATTTGCTCATTTTGTCTAATTGATTCTGCGAGTGGTTCTATGCTTATTGCAAACAAGAGTGGGCTTAAACAATCCCCTTGCCAGACTCCTCTTTTGATATCAAAGAAATCTGAACAGTGACCATTTAAAACGAGATTTAGGATTTTTATAGATTATTTTCACCCATTCAACAAATATTTGAGGGAAGCCAAAAGCTATAAGTGATTGATGTAAGAAGCTCCATTTCACCCCATCGAAAGCTTTTTGTGCATCCAAGCTCAGTAACATCGAGGGTTGGGTCTTAGATTTTGTGCTCGTAATTATGTTTAGTATCCTCCTAATATTGTTTGCACCCTGCCTTCCCTGCCAAACCCTGTTTGATCATTTCTAATTAATTTCGCTATAAATTTCTGCATCCTTTTTGCCAGTATGCTTGTAAGAATTTTTAGATCATTACAAAGTAAACTAACTGGTCTATAGCTTTCACACAATATTGGGTCTTTTCCTTCTTTGTGCAAGACTGTTATGATGGCTTCCGACCATGATTTGGGGGGATCTCCTTTTGTTAGAGCATAGTTAAATACTTTATGCAGTACTGGTGTTAATTCTTCCTTAAAGCTTTTGTAGAACACCCCCGGGAATCCATCCGTTCCTGGTGATTTATTTATTTTTAAGTTATTTATTGTATCTTGTATTTCCTGTTTCGTAATGGGGCGAATAATTTCTAATGTATCCCCCCCTGTTAGTGTTGGTAAATGTAGTTTTCCTAAAAAGTTTTGTGCCGTGTAGTTATCTAAGTCATTTTCTGAGTCCTTGTATAATTCTTTATAATAATCTGCAAATGCTTCTGCTATACCTTTGGGTTTTACTAAACATTGTTTAGAGATTGGATGTTTTATTTGTGATATAATTCTATCTGTTTGGGCCTTTTTAAGTTGGAAGGCTAGCAGTCGACTGGCTCTATTGCCCATTTCATAGTATCTCTGGTTCACAAAGCGCAGAGCCCCTTCTGCTTTATTTGTCAAAAGTTCATCTAATTTGCTTCTGGTTGTTTTTAATACCTGTAATCTGGATTCATTTGGTGTTTTTTATGTTCTTCTTCTAGTTCCTTAATCTTATCCTCCAATTCCTTCTGATTCTTTAAGCGTGTTCGTTTCAGTCGGGACGATATTTCAATTAATTTCCCCCTTATTACAGCTTTCCCTCCTTCCCATAATATTGATGGAGAAACCTCATTGTTGTCATTGATTTGGAAATATTCTTTTATACACCGTTTTATTTCCTGTACTACGTTTTTATCTGAGAGGAGGGATACATTCATCCTCCAATACCTAAAATGGGGTTCATTGTCTAAACTTAGTTTCAAAGTAATTGGAGAATGGTCACTTATAGTAATATTCTCTATACCACACTCTACTACTGTATGCATATGTTGTCTTGAAATGTAAAAGTAATCAATTCTCGAATAGCTGCCATGCGGGTTTGAATAGAAAGTATAGTCTTTAGTTTGGGGATTCTTCTCTCTCCATGGATCTATCAATCCCAATTCTTTAGTTATGTTATTCAACATCCTCGACCTCTTTGTATTTGTTCCATGTACTGAAGGATACTTGTCCACTTTGCAATTCTGTACAGTGTTAAAGTCACCTCCTATAAGTAACATTCCCTTCGCACAGTTGGTTATTACTTTAGCTAATACTTGAAAAAATGTCCCCTTTTCCTCAATTGGTGCATAAACATTCATTATTGATATTTCCCAACCGGCCATTGACCCTATAATCATTATATATCGCCCCAGATTGTCCTTCACTTCTTTTTCGACTTTAAACGCCACCCCTTTTCCAGGTAAAATTGCTACTCCCCTCCTTTTACCATAGGATGCGTAGAACACCTGGTTCACCCATTCTCTTTTTAGCTTCTTATGTTCAATCTCTGTCAAATGTGTCTCTTGTAATAAGGCTATTGAGCTCTGCAATGTCTTGAGTTGATTCAATATCTTCTTTCTCTTGATGGGGTGGTTTAGCCCATGTACATTATATGAAACAATATTTAGATTGCTCATGATTTGTATTGAGTCTCACTGATTTTTGAAGCATACAAAAACACTACATTAATTACTAACACCTCCATTGACAAACCAAACCAAATAACTAACAAACATATTGACAAGCACACATAATTCCCCACCAAAAAGAAAAAAAACACACCCAAAAAACAAAAACCCATGTCTTCCAAGAGTCCAATCGGAGAGTTGTGGCTACCCTCCTGGAAATATGCACTCAGTGCGTGAACAACTTTTGTACCGTCGTCCATAGTTATAACTAACTAAATATTTTAGCGTAGCTCTATGCCAATATATATATATATATATATATATATATATATTGTTTTAATTTAAAGATAACAATTTTACTTGGTATTTTACTTACTTCTAACTTATTGAATTTTTAATAGAAAGGGCAGATATGGTCCTTACTCTTTCACCCCAAATCCGAATTTGGCTTCGTTTTGCTCCATGAGAGCTTGTAAGTCACCTTCTATGATGGGGGTGTTCCTTTGCCTTCCTCTCAATTCCGGTCACTGTGGTCCAAATGTTCTTTGACAACATCTTTTGCAGTGTCTCCGTGTTGTCCTCTTCCACTTCGATCCCCATTTCTTTTAGCAAAGTTGCTGCTTCCATCAGTGTAGAGAATGTTCTTATTCCTGAGTCCAAAAACATCTTCAGCTGGGCGGGATATGGGGATTGTGCCTTTATGTTCTTTTCCTTTAACTTTTTGATAACGTCCCTTACTTGTTTCCTCTTTTTTTGGATTTCTGTGGTGTAATCTTGGTTGAAGTAAACGGTCTTTACGTTGTCTTCCGCTTCCATGCTTCTTTCATTACGGATTCTTTCACTATGTAGTCGGTGAAACGTACGATAATTGCCCGTGGCAGTGCTTTACCTTGAGACTTGTTCACCAGTGAGCGATGTGCCCTCTCAATGCGCAAATCCATATGTCCTGTTGTCGGAATGTTCGATTTAATAAAGTTTGTTATGAAGCCGATTGTGTCGTTCCTCTCGGCACCCTCCGGAATGCCATGTATTCTAATGTTGTTCCGTCATGATCTCGACTCCAAGTCCTCACACTTTGTTGCTAGTTTGGCGGTTTGTTGGAGCAAGGAGACTGTTAATTGTTCTAGTCTTGACGTTCGCTCTTCCGTGTTAGCATGCAGCTCCGCCATGCTTTCCACCCTCCGCTCCAGCAACACAGTGCGCTCCAGAAGCTCTTCGATGCTTTTTTCCAGTCTTGCCATAGCAGTCTTGTTCTCACTGGCTGCTTCAGTGTGTTCTTGCCGTAATTTACGGATTTCATGGAGGATGGCCGAGTCACGTCCCTCGTCGACCGATGACATTCCTTCTGCTCCCTCGATCTTTTTCTCCTTAGCGCCCGTTTCCTCAACAAGTTTCCCCTTCTTGACCATGTTTTGTTGAAGAATTTCTCTTTAATATTAGTCACAATTTGTACCCTTTCTGTCTTTCTCCAAGTAAGTATTACATTACTCTTTAGTGATTTTTGTCAGAGCTACTTTCCTTGCTGCCGTCTACCTCATTGCGCCACCGGAAGTCCAAAGTTCTTTATTTATATGATAGAAAAAAATGTCATACATTAACTAAAATATGGCATGTATTTTAATGTTTTAATATTTGAGTTTTTGCCATAATCAATAATATCAAACTCAAAATTAGGTTGTGTTATACTTAACCCCCCCAAAAATAAAATCTGATTTTCTATCAGATCTATTTAATTAAACATTGCTTTTGATTGGAATTTTCAATGTACATTTTTTTCTTACAAACTTATTTAATAATTTTATTATTTAGTTATATTATTGTTTTATATATTCCTAGACCACTTAATCCAAAAATTGGGTCATGGTATACCCACCCACCTTAAAATTGTATGAGTTGTTTTTTTGTTTTTTTTTAAATTGACCATTCTTTTTTTATTACATTTTGTAATACATATCATTATTTGTCATAAGCCCTTAACAGAAAAAAAGGCCCAAAGCATTATGTTTTCACCCCCATGCTTCACAGTGGGTATGGTGTTGTGTTTTTAATTAAAGGGTTTTTTGTTATATCTTACCAAGTCAAGTCATGTTTATTTGTATAGCCCTTGATCACAAGGAGTCTCAGAAGGCTGCCCAGACCACAGATTATTGCAAACTACAGACTATTATTACACCACCCCCTGTTAATGTAATGGGACATGTTCTAGCTCCAGCTGGTGTTACACATTTGTTTTATATATATATATATATATATATATATATATATTGTTTTTGTTTTGTTTTACCTCATCTGCAATATAGATGGTAAATGTCAGTCTCACACAACACCATTTACTTGTTGACATTAAGGATGATTTATTGAACAAGTCTCATTCAATCACGTGATATCCCTTTTAACATCTCATCTCATTAGCTGCACCGCTTATCCTCAGTAGGGTCGCGGGGGTGCTGGAGCCCATCCCAGCAATCATCGGGCAGTGGGCAGGGGACACCCTGAACTAGTTGCCAGCCAATCGCAGGGCACACAGGGACAGACAACTCGCTTGCTCATTCACACCTAGGGACAATTTGGACCGGCCAATCCACCTGAAAATAGAATATAGAATAGAATATACCTTTATTGTCATTGTTACAAAATGGGTTAACATATTGTGACAACGAAATTGGGCATGAGACTCCAGTTTTACACATTCACAGTGAGGTATGAGCCAAGAAGATAAAGGAACAGAGAGATAAGGTTATAAAACAAGGGGGATAAGGCTATAGTTATAATTTACATGGTATTTACACAAGAAATGTCGGCATGTGGGATGTTACATACAGTGTTGTCGTGATACCGTTGGTATCGTAAGGGTTGTGCAATATTGCATTTGGTGCAAAGTCATTATAGTGCAAAAAATAGTCAGCATATGCATTGGTGCAAACATAGACGACATAGTGCAGAAAAAAGGAAATGGTCAGACATTGTGCAAGGTGAGCAGTAAACGTAGTGCAGTCGACATGTGCAAGAACATAGACATTAGTACCATTATATTCGTGTGAGGTAGTGTTGGCACAAGTTTTCAGGTTTTTTGTGCTGTGTCTGTTTTGAGCAGTGAACAAACATAGTGCAGACAGCATGTACGTGAGTACCATTTTACATTTGTGTGAGGTAGTTTTTTGCAACAGTTTTCAGTTTTTTTGTGCGGTGTCTGTTTAGGGTGGTAATGGCTGTGGGGAAGAAACTGTCTCTGAGTCTGTTTGTTTTTGCTTTGTGTGACCTGTAGCGCTTGCCGGAAGGCAGCAGGTCGAAGAGGTGGTGGCCGGGGTGAGAAAAGTCCATGATGATGTTTTCTGCTCTGCTGAGGTAGCGAGAGCAGGCAATGTCCTCCAGACTGGGCAGAGAGCAGCCGACGATTCTCTGGGCTGTTTTGATGATCCTCTGGAGCTTTTTCCTGTCTGCTGCTGTGCACCCAGCATACCACACCGTGATGCAGTATGTTAGGATGCTCTCCACTGTGGCTTTGTAGAAGGACACCTGCAGCTGCTGTTTTAAGTTATTTTTCCTGAGCAATCTCAGGAAGTGCAGTCGCTGCTGGGCCTTCCCTACCACCGCTCTGGTGTTTGCAGACCAGGAGAGGTCGTCGGATATGTGCACACCCAGAAATTTGAAAGAGTGGACTCTCTCTACACAGTCTCCTTTTATGGTGAGTGGTGCTGGATTCCTGCCATTCCTTCTGAAATCCAGAATCAGTTCTTTTGTTTTTGTGGTGTTCAATATGAGGTGGTTTTCCGAACACCACGTTGAAAGTGACTCCACCTCATCCCTGTATGCCGCCTCGTCCCCTTCAGAGATGAGGCCGATCAAGGTGGTATCGTCAGCGAACTTAATTATAGTGTTTGTGGGGTGGGTCGGTGAGCAGTCGGAGCTGTAGAGGGTGAAAAGCAGGGGGCTCAGTGCACAACCTTGGGGGGAGCCAGTGTTCAGTGTTAGGGTGGGAGAGACGTGGGTACCGAGTTTCACCGACTGTGGGCGGTTGGAGAGGAAGTCCATTATCCAGTGGCAGATGGAGGGAGAGAGTCCTAGGTGTGCAAGTTTCTCCACCAGGATCTCCGGGATAATGGTGTTGAAGGCTGAGCTGAAGTCCAGAAAGAGCATTCTGACGTAGCTCCCCCGGTGGTCCAGGTGTTTCAGCACGGTGTGAAGTGCTGTGTTTATGGCGTCGTCAGTGGAGCGGTTTGCCCTGTAGGCAAACTGGTGGGGGTCCAGTGTGAGTGGCAGGGAGTTTTTGATGTGCCGGGACACTAACCTCTCGAAGCACTTCATGACCACAGGCGTAAGAGCTACAGGCCTGTAGTCGTTGAGGCTTTCCACTGCTGACTTTTTGGGGATGGGAATGATGGTGGAGGTTTTGAGGCAAGGTGGGACGGTCGCCTGTGACAGGGACCGGTTGAAGATGGTGGTGAAGACCCCAGCCAGCGGATTGGAACAGTCCCTGAGTACCCTCCCTGGTACTCCATCCGGGCCAGTTGCCTTCCTGGGGTTTATGGTATTCAGCGCACACCTAACTTCGTGCTCCTGAAATGTGAGAGAGTTGCTGCTGGTTGTTGGTAGGTGTGATGTGGCTGTTTGTGGCCTACCAGCTTCAAAGCGAGCGAAGAACTGATTAAGGTCCTCAGCTAGTGAAGCCTCAGCCTCAACAGCTGCCAGGTTGTGGCCTCTGAAGTTGGTGATGTGTTGGAGGCCCTGCCACATCCTCCTCGGGTCATTTCCAGCGAAGAGGTGCTCGATCCTCCTTGTGTAGGCTGCTTTTGCTTCCTTGATGCCTCTCTTCAGGTCAGCCCTGGCCACCCCGTAAAGAGCCTTGTCTCCAGACCTGAAGGCGGTGTTGCGGTGTTTGAGGAGGGTGCGCACCTCGCTGGACATCCAGGGTTTTTGATTTGGGTAGTTTTTGATTTTTTTATATACTGTGACTTCATCCGTGCAGTAACGGATGTAGGATAAAAAGTAACGGATGTAGGATAAAAATGCATGTCTTTGGAATGTGGGAGGAAACTGGAGTGCCCGGAGGAAACCCACGCAAGCGCGAGGAGAACATACAATCTCCACACAGTAAGTCCGGTAGCTGGATTTGAACCCACACAGGAGGTTCCCAAGACCTTAGAACTGTGCCGCACACGCGCGAACCACTGCGCCGCCGTGCTCCCCCCCACCCCGCCTTTATCATATAAATACAAAATAACATTGCCATCAATTGGTACTTTACAAGAATCGTTTAACAAAACACCATAACTGTACCTTCCAAAACAACTTACTTTGTTTTATATGGTAACAAAATATACATATTAACATCACAGTACAACCCAGACATGGGGACTTGAGACTTAGTGACTTGGACTCGAGTCGACTCGAGTCGCTGTTTTTATGACTTGTGACTTGACTTGGACTTGGCAATCTAAGACTCGGGACTTGACTTGTGACTTGACTTGCCCAAGAAAAAAATACTTGGGACTTACTTGGGACTTGAAGGTGAAGACTTGAGACTTACTTGAGACTTGCACATGTGTGACTTGGTCCCATGTCTGGTACAACCCAACCCATTCCCGCACAACTTAGCATACCTCACCCTGTTGCTTGTGCTAACGGACGACTCACTCGTACTATTTCACTTTTTATAAACTTTACAGACATCACAAACAACCTTTACAAACATATTTTCACATATTATGCTCCTCACGGTAAGTGTGTTACCAGTTTAAACATCTCACCTGCAAAATAGATGGTAAATGTCAGTCTCACACGACACGATTTACTTGTTGACATTAAGGATGATTTATTGAACAAGTCTCATTTAATCACGTGAGGTCCTGGGAGACTTGGCCCAAGCACCTTTCTATGACCTGTGAGACTATGTCATCTAGTGGTGATATACTGGTACTTCACTTTTTCTGCTTTACTAAACAACATAAAATGAATAAAATTACTAAATTTTGTGCAGGCTTGGGAAGTAACAGAATACATGGAACAGCAAAAACGATGTTGGCAAGCTGTTTGGATTTATTTTCATTTTGTTTATGTCGCATTTAATGTCAGTTTTGCCGGAGATCAAAGAGATCAAAACCAGGAGAGAAAGCTTACCACGTGTTGTGAGTCATAATTGTATTCATATTTAGTTTCTTTTGTCTTTTATTAGCCTATCTGGTATTGGAGTAATCCAAAAGTAATTGAAAGTAATCCAGTTAAAGTAACCCTACCCAACCCTGAATATAAGTGTGTTTTAAACCTAGATTTAAACAGTACCTCCGAGGTTACAGATCAAATGTTAGGGGGCAGAGCATTCCACAGCACACATCTCCCAGTCCTGGATCATCCAAATGCTCTCTAGCAAACCGCAGACATGTACTGGCTTTAGCAGGGGGACACGTCTGGCTGTGCAGTATTTGGGTCCCTGGTGGCGGATTGAGTTACTGATAGTAGCTTTTGTGAAAGTGGTTCCAGCTTTCTGTAGGTCATTCACTAGGTTCCCCCGTGTGGTTCTAGGATTTTTGCTCACTGTTCTTGTGATCATTTTGACGCCATAGGGTGAGATCTTGCATGGAGCCTCAGATCGAGGGAGATTATCAGTGGTCTTTTACGTCTTCATTTTTCTAATTATTGTTCACACCAAGTGTTTTACTGTAAAGTTGACATGCTATGAAATTAACCTGTTTTTATATTTAGGAACATAAAAACAATCATCACCTACAAACACATGGTCACGCTTCAAAGATCAGTCTAATTTCATTGTTTATAAATGTGTTTTTCAATCTTATTTCCTTTTATTGTGAAGTCGCGCTTATGTGTGACTTCATTTTTCCTGTTTATGTGTCAAGAAAATAAACCACGCCCCCTGATCGATTGGGGGTTGTTCGGCCGAGGATTCTGGGAAGATGGCTGCACGTTCGTGCACGTTCCATTCGCGAGGGAGGTTAAAACCTAAATGAGTGTTTTCGTCTGAGTAATTCTGCCAACAGAGAGTTTATAACGAAATTGTGAATACGCTTGATTGCTATTAAGGTTTTCGATAAGGGTTGTTCAAACCTCACATTGTGTTTGCTGTTAAACATCATATTGAAATATAATATTGTGAATGTGCTTGATTGCTGTTGAGATTGTCAAGATTGTTTTCTGTTATTAGTGTCAATAAATTTGTTCAAACTTAATTGCTGTTAAAAATGTTGAAAAAATTGTTAAAATGTCATATTGTCAGATATAACGAAATTGTGAATATGCTTAATTGCTGCTAAAATTGTCGAGAAAAATTGTTCAAACTTCACATTGTTTATTTGCTGTTAATAGTGTCAATAAAATTGTTCAAACCAAAAAACGTATAAGCCAAAAAAAAAATCTCTCACATTTACCTATTGTGTATTCAGTCTTCCCAGCCTCGTACAGTTCTGTAAATTTGTTTCCCGGAGTCATTGACAGCACTTTGGTCTCGGCAACAGTGGAGTTTGGAGTGTGACTGACAGAGGTTGTGGACAGGTGACTTTTTATCTTTGTTTAATTAGACAATTACAATGTAATGTATAAACATACAGTAATGAAACAATTGTATAATACGTAACTTTGCACAGGAGGTGCGCTCATTTACTCTCAAGAGGGCATTCTCCCAAGTCTTCTCATGCATATCCTCCCCCAACTCATCTGCCCAGTCCGCTCTAATCTTTGTCACCGTCGTATTTTTGAAAGAGGTAATACTATCGCTAAATCTGGAGATAAGTCCTTTAGCATTGAATTTAGATCTTAGTAAATTATATGACCTAGAAGGTGATGCTATGTATGGAAAGTTGGGATTATGAAGCTGGTAGAAGTGGCTGACTTGGAAATAACGAAGTACATTTGACTGAGGGAGCCCAAATTTCTGCGATAAGTTGTTAAAGCTTGCAAAAGTAGAGTCTATGTACATATCCTTGAAATCATGAATGCCTTCTTTCTGCCACAGACTAAATCCCAAATCCAGCCTGGCTGGAGGAAAGAGCTGGTTACTTTGTTTGGGATTTAGAAGAAGAAGGTTTGTGAACCCAAAGGTCTGTCTGAATTGTACATATATTCTAAGAGTATTCAGGATAATAGGTTTATTAGTGCATTGTGAGACGGAGAAGGGCAGGCTGGAGGAGACCATGGCTCTCAAAGAAGTGGAGAGGCAAGATGCAGCTTCAAGGGGCAGGCTGCGTCAGAGGAATGGAGCCAATACTTCTTTGGGATATTTGAGGCCTAATAATGATTACAAATGTTTGTAAGAGCTAAGCCACCCTTGATTTTAGGCCTCTGTAACAGTTCTAACTTTATTCTAGACTTTTCCCCCATCCCATAAAAAGCAATTAGAGCCTTGTCAATAGATTTGAAAAAAGATTTGGGAGATACATTGAAACAGGTAAAGAAACTTTGGAAGCACATTCATTTTTATACAGTTTACTTTCCCTGCTAAGAATAGATGGAGCTTTCTCCACTTCTTGAGGTCCAATTTTACCTTCTCAAATAATGGATAGAAGTTTTCTTGGTAAAGATTTTGCATATCCCTTTTAATGTTTATGCCCAAATATTTAAAGCCATTTTTAGAGATTTTGAAAGGGAGACGGTCATCTTGTTTTTGGATAGCTAAGTTGTTAAAGGGGTAACATTCACTTTTATTGAAGTTGACTTTGTACCCAGATATGGCACTGAAGCTTCTCAGGGCATGGATACTAAGGAGAGAGCACAAAACAGGGTGGAATTGGTACAATTATAAATCTTCTTGGATCGAAATCTTGGTATCAAAGTAGGTGAACAAAAGGTCAACCGGCAGCCCTTGTGTGCGCATCCTCTCTTCACATGTCGTAACCGGAAGTCCTGGACAGGTGTCTTTGATACTGATAATGAGTTAAAACAGGCGCCATTCGTGCAGGTAATGAGTGGAGCCTTGTCAAAAGAAGTTAGACCTCTTTGACAGCTAGAAATCTCGCTTGTTTGTAGATGACCAAATACTTATTTCCCACTCTAATTTAGAAATGAATTCTTTAAAATCAAATAATATGATCTTCCGTTTTTTTTCCTTTCCTGCATTCTGTCTCTCATAGGTGAGGTTTACCCATGTAGGCAACTACATTCTTCTTTCATCTTTACAAGTAGGATAACTTGTCAAGTTTATTTGTATAGCCCTAAATCAGAAGGAGTTTCAAAGGGCTGTAAAGACTATCATTACACCATTGCCTGATCTAAAACCTACATGAGGTCAAGGAAAAACTCAAAAACCTCAGCATGAGAAAAATAAAGAAACCTTGAGAAGGGACCGCGCATGATGTAATCCCCCTTCAGGAATGACCAGGCTGCAATGGAACTTGCACAATTAGTAGTTGTATATTCAACAACACGTGCTTATTCTAAAACTCTAAGTGAAAAGGTTAGCTTTCAACGTCAGACAAAATATTTGTTTAGTCTTAGCCAGATAAAAGGAAGGCCCGATGAGGACGCCCAGTCTCGGGAGCAACTGACAGAACTGATATGCGTAACACGTTGCTTCCAGCGGTTTTTGCTGATTATAGAGGGTCAAAAAAAGTAAAGGGAGCATGGCACCAATGGGCGTGTAGGTGATAATGGCGGGCACCACCACGTTGAGAACGTTGATGACCGCCCGCCTTTTTAACGGTCGTGTGCTGCCGTGGACAGGGCTTTGTTGACGAAGCGAGAGGACCACGCCCGTCAAACTGGCAAGCATCATGTAGAACAGGAAGGAGATCACGATGCTCACTGGAACCAGTGTGAATGACAAGTCCTTGAAACCTGTGCAAAGCAATTTAAAAATGAGAATTTAAGCTTGAAAAATACATGAATTGGAATTTAATGCAACAATTTTGGTGCAGAGCAGAGCACCAGGTAACAAATACCTCCCACCTGAAGCAGGTGGTAATTCCCAGTGGCTACATTTACAGGCAGTTAATAATCTGATGGGAAACAGCGTATTGCCAGTACTGTAATCCCTAGCTACTGCGTACTTTCCGGCCTCATTGTATTGCAAGTTGGAAAATGTTCTGCAATCTTTTATCCCCGATCACATATTTTTACAAGCTGTGACCAGCGGAACACATTTATTTCGGTTCTTTGGCACTTCTGTCGACCAAAAAGTGAGCTGGACTTGTGTGGCCGTGATCCATTATCCCCTATCGCATATTGCAGCAAGCAGGGGCTAGCAGAGTACATTTTTGTCGAGCCTGGCGGCTCTTTTACTTGCCGTTATTGTATTCCCGCCCTAAAATGTACTGCATTTGTGCATCCAGTGCCAATATCCCAAATTTTATATTGCTACGTGCCAGCGGCTGCGATACATTTTCCCCTATTGCAGCAAGCAGGGGCTTGCAGAGCACATTTTTGTCTGGCCTGGCAGCTCTTTTTCTTGCCATTACTGCAATTTAGCCCTAAAATGGACTGCATTGATGAGTCCGCGGTCCATTATCTCCATATTCATATTGCTGCATGCCAGCGCTGGCAGAGCCCATTTGTGTTAGGCCAGGCGACTCTTTTTTGCTGTTTTGTTGGTCAAAAAGTGAACTGGACTCGTTTGGCCACGATCCATTACCCCCAATCTCATATTGCTGCTAGCAGGGGCCGGCAGAACACAATTTTGTCAGGCCTGGCGGTACTTTTTTGCCATTCTCACCACCAAAAAGTAAACTGGACTCATGAGGCCATGATCCTTTATCCCCAATTATACATTGATGCCAGCGGGGACTGTTAGAGTTTTATTTTGCGGGGCCAAGCATCTCGTTTTTGGCCGTTACTGTATGTGTGCCCAAAAATGAACTGCACTTGTGGAGCTAATATACATTACTGCCGATCACATATTACTGCAAGCAGGGACCGCCCAAAGGCACTTTTAGCAACAGGTGGGCTGTTCTGGCCTGCCTTAAATGAAATGCACGGTTGTGGCAGCGATCCATTTTTCTCAGTCGACCAATGCTGAGAGGCGGGGTCATCAGAGCGCCATTCCATCGTGCCTTTAGGCTTTTTTGTTGTTGTTTGGTCCACCAAAAATGTACCTGCACTTGTGTGGCCACGATTCATTATCCCCATTCACCTTTTGCTGCAAGCGGGGTCTGGGAGAGTACATTTTTGGCAGGCCTAAAGGCTCATTTTTGCATCTCTCTCTCCCAAGGGGTAAACTGAATTGGTGCGCCCATGATCCGTTAAGTCCAAATGTCTATTGCTGCGAGCTGGAACAAGCAGAGTGCAATTTTGTCTGGCAAGGCAGCTCATTTTTAGCCGTTACTGTGTTTTTGCCCTAAAACAAATCTATCCATTATCCTAAATTTCATTGTGTTGTGACAGGGGGCCAGCAGAGCTCAGTTTTGTCAGACCTGGGGCCTCTTTTTCAGACATTTTGTCCACCAAATAGGGTAATGCACTCGTGCGGCAGCAATCCATTGTGCTCATGTCCCTTCTTAAATGAAATGCATGGTTGTGGCCATGATCTTTTATCCCCGGTCGACTATTGCTGAGGGGAGGGGCCGAGGGAGCGCACCATTTAAGCCTTACTCTCAAGTTGTGTCGGACAGACGCAAACACGAGACATAAGTGATGCGGTTTAATGTCACTAGAGGGATGTTTATTTAAACAGCAAAACAACAAAAAACTTTATCGGCGAGAAGAAGGCATGGGACCGGGATAGCTGAGGAGAAGATATTGCGAGGGAAACCAGAGAGGGGGTCTTGGTGGTGAAGAAAAATCTTGAAGTGAAATTTTGGGAATACCTTTTTAGGAAGATGGCTTGGGTGGTGGAACGTGGAAGGCAAATGCTAGTCATTTTGGAGAGTGGAAGGTTTCAGAAATCAAAACGGTTACGCAAGGTGAGGAGGGAGTCTGGGGTATTTGCAGCTAAGGTGGCAGATAAAACCTCTGGGGAAAGGAAAAGTAAAGAGGAGTGGAAAATTGTATAAAGCTGGTATCTTTAGGGGAAAAGAGGAACTGCAGGCACCAACCACGACTGCCTAAAATAACCACCGCCTTGGCTGTGATCAATTACCTCCTGTCTGTTATCCAGCAATGTAATTTTGATATCAAAAATTTTGATTGACTTCATCAAACGTACCCCCTGCCAGGAAGAAACTAAACGTGATGAGCCACACCAGAGCGGAGACGGTGATGTGGTATTCGGTCTTGCGCAATTTGAGGTAGAGAACGGGTCTGACCACGGCCAGGTAGCGCTCGATGCACATGCAGGTAAGCAGCAATGGGCAGCCGATCATGTTAAACATTCCAAACATGTTTTCTGCTAAGCTGATGGGAACGTGGTAGATGATCCTGATTTCTGTAAACACATAGATGTTACAAAATACTGTTTTGTCTGCAAAATCGGATCCAAAAACAATCAAAACACAAAGTATTCTAAGCTCAGACATTTTTTTCTTGAACAAAATGACGAGTCTAAATCTATAAAAATGTTCATGAGAATTAGTTTTGTGAAAAAAATAAAAGCTTTAAAAGATGACCTTGTGCAACTTTAAAGCTTTATCATTTAACCTAGCATTTAACCTCCAACTAAATCGTTTAAATTGCTTTAACTCAGTAATTACACAGTTTTAAAGGGTTAGCGTTGAGCCCCAGGGATGATAATTCAAGGCCCTTGCCTTAATATAAAAGTCAAAGGGACAGTGTGTATTATATTCCCATTAGATGTTGCTGTATTTGTTGTGACCCTGAAACAAGTGCAAAAAGCACGGAATAAAGAAAAAGGCACCTTATTACTTTTGAAAAGAAGAGAAATCGGCAAATATTAAAGGAAATAAAAAATAAAAAAAATAAAAGAACGAGAGGCCAAAAAAGAAAACAAAGAAAAGAGAAAAATGAAAAAAAGATAAATAGTAAAGCTTAAGAAAAATGAAAGGAAGAAAGAAAACAGTAAAAAAATATTTTTTGTTTCTTTCTCTTCTTTCTTTTACACCCTTTCCCCTTTTCTGCTTTCTTTTCAACCACTTTTCTTTTTATTCCCATTTTCCTTTTTTTTGACAAATTTAAATTTGGCCTCAAATTTAAGACAGTTTTATGCTCTTACTCAGAGTTAAGGCAGCTTTTGAACTTGAACTCAGAGGAACGGCAGCTTTAGGCATCAAATTAAGATTATATCAGGATTAAAGCTTAAACTCGTGAGTAGTTGTTTTAAATCATTCAAATAGCTTTAAAGCTTTAACTCACATGTTTGCGCAGCTTTAAAACTTTAACTCTGAGATAAGGCAGCACTTGTGCTTTAAATCAGAGTTAAGGCAGCTTTTAACCATCAATTTATCAATATAGAGGGTTTATATCTAACTCAAGCAATTATGCCATTTTAGAGCTTTATGTCTATGTAGCCTTAAAGCTTTAACTTAAGTATTTGAGCAGTTTTAAAGTTTTAATTCAGAGTTAAAGCGGCGTTCAGGCTTTCACTCAGAGTTAAGGAAGCTTTTAGGAATCAACTTAGATTTATTGGCGGTTAAGAGCTTTAACTCTTGCTTTTAGGCAGCTTTGAAGTTTTATCACAGAGTTAAGGCATCTTTTAGGCATCAACTTAGCATTACCGCAGGTTTAAAGATTTTACTCACGCATTGATGCTGGTTTAAAGCTTTTAACCAATCATTTGAAAAGCTTTAAAGCTTTAAGTCAAACGTTATCCAACTTCAACACTTTGCCTAAGACTTAATATAGCTTTTATGCTCTTACTCAGTTAAGGCGGCTTTTGAACTTGAACTCTTAATTGAGGCTATTTTAAGCTTCAAATTAAGATTTTATCGGAATAAAATCGTAAAAGAATGCTGGATAGTTAAATCGATCTAAAGCTTTTACTCAAGTGCTTTAGTAGTCTTGGTTTTAACTTGAGGGCAAACGTTTAGTATCAACTTAGCCTTTCAGCAGTTTTAAAGCTGTGAAGTACGGATTCAATTTAAAAGATTTAACTTAAAAGCACAAATCAGAAGAAATTGATTTTGATATTGTAGTCCGATTCTGTTTATTGTCGGCATGGTTTCTAATGTAATTCTTTTGATAGAAGACGGCTTTATACTATTAATGTAAGAATATGGACATTAGAATATGTTTTATATTTGTCTACAAACAATATTGAAATGTTGTTTCTGCTCAAGATTCATCCAAAAAAGCTTACCTGTTGTGTTTTTCACCAATGTAAAAGGGTCAAAAGCACATGCAAATGGTAAAAAACTGATGTAAAGGAAATCCATCACAACAAGGTTCAAACCAAGCACCTAAGAAACAAAAACCTCCGTTACCAATTTTTATGAAGGTCGGTAAATTGGAAAAGCATTCAACTGACCTTTGAGGCAGAGTTCGTCTTCATCCCCCGTATGAGAATCCACAACATGATGCCGTTGCTAATTGCACCAACGACCAGGACGAAAAGATTTGCAACCATCCAAATGACGTCCCAGGGTTTTTCTTTGCAGAAGGCATCAAGTTCATATAAACCTGTTGGTTCTTTTTCGATATTCATCTTGTTGATGCTCGAAGTCGAAAAGAAACTGAATTGGGAAAAACAAATCTGAATCGGGCCAAGATAAACAAACTGATTAAAAAGAAAATAATAATGTATATTTTTAATGTATCTGAATGAAGTGTTCTTTTTGCTATTTTCTGTCTGGCTGATGATAAGAAAAAAACAAATGAGGCAGGTGTTCTGTCGTTGTGTCTGCCTCAGATGCAAAGCCGGCATGTTGTTATTTTAACTCGTTACCGATGCATTGCACACATAAAATGAATAATTCAGAGCAAGGCCATGTAGTTACCATAGTTTTCGGACTACAAAGCAAATTAAAAAAAAATGACTTGCCAGAAATCCCAAAGAGTTCCATACATTTCAAGTATTTTTCAAACTATGAGGTGCACCTAAAAAGTCCAAATATTTCCCATATGGTGATCATAAAAAACCCAGATTTGCAAGAAATTTAAAAGTGTGCCTAAGATTTAACATACTTGTGTAAAATCGGCCTAAAACCCCCAAATTTGCCTGAAATTCAAAAGTGTGCAAGATAAGGCACTCCTAAAAAACAAAAGTTGCCAGAAATTTCAAAGTGCACCAGATATTTACCATACTTTATGACTATAAGGCGCACCCAAAAACGCAAGTTTGCGAGAAATTTAAAAGTCGGACGGATTTTTACCATATTTTGCAGACTATAAGGCGCATCTTGAACCTCACATTTGCCAGAAATTTAAAAGTGTACCGGTTCTTTGCCATATTTTTTGGTATAAGGCACACATAAAACCCAAATTTTGTCAGAAAATTGAAAGTGCGTCAGACATTTACCATATTTTCTGCGAATGAAGCGTATCTAAAACCTCCAATTTGCCAGAAATTTGAAAGTGAGCCAGATATTTTCTGTATTTTTTTACACTTTAGAGCGGATCTAAAACCCCCACATTGCCAGAAATTTGAAAGTGCACTTCAAAGTTTGCTTAAAACCCCCAAATTTGCAAGAAATTCAAAAGTGTGCCAGATATTTACCACATTTCAGACAAAAGGTTATGCCTAAAATCCCAAATCCGCCAGAAAATTTAAAGTAAAGCAAATATTCGCCATATTTTTCCCAATATAAAAGGCACCTAAAAAGACCCAATTTGCCAGAATATCAAAACTGAGCCAGATATTACTGCATGTATAGATTATAAGGCGCAGCTGAAACTTCAAATCTGTTAAAAATCTAAAAGTGCGCCAGATGTATACAGTATTTTCTATGTATAAGAACACCTGAAACCCCAAATTTGCCAGAAATTAAAAATTGAGCCAGATACTGTTTTGCCGTATTGTCTGAGTATAAGGCACATCTAAATCCCAAAATTTGCCAGATATTTGAAAGTGCGCCAGATATAGGCCTACACCAGATTTTTCAGACTGTAAGGCACACACAAAACCTAAATTAGATAGCTGGAAGTGCGCCAGATGTTTACCTGATTTAAGGTGTCCCGAAAAATGCCAAATTTGCTAGAAATTGTGCTTTATAATCCAGTGGGCCTTATATTCCGGAAAATACTGTAAATTAAAGGTATTTTTTTAACTGCTACCCAACACAGAAAAAAAAATCCACATTTTTTAAGCATGGACATCATATGACAAAAAAACACACACAGCCTTATTCAACTCGACAAAAATCTCAGTTTTTAATAATCACATCAGAAAAATCTTTACACGTTGGAAAATCAAATCTCTTTAGAAAAAAAGTGCAAATGATGTGGCTACTTTTGTGGTAGTATTTTGGAAAGAACAAAAAGCGGCATGGTTAAAGTGACGAAAGCAACAACAATATTCATCATAGAAGAAAATCAGGAAGTAAAGAATAATGAAAAAAAAACTATACCAAATATCTTTTCTTCCTATTCAGTGCAGTTTCTACTAATTTAGGGACAACCAACACCTTTTAAGCCTAACCAAAATCCAGTTTCTGAATTTTGACTCTATGTACAATATTATTTATTTATTTCTCATCTTATTTACAATACCTTGCGTTTTGGTGCATGACTTCCTGTCATTTTGAGCAATTCTTTTGTCTTTTTATCGTGTCGAGCTGTCGAGTTAGCTAACTCTATCATCATGCTATTATATTAGTTAGCTTACTGAACAATTTGGTTTAGCAACATGTCAGATTTCTAATACCTTGCATTTTGGTGCATGACGTGTTGTCTGGCTATTTTCATTCATTTTAAGTAATTTTTTAAAGATTTTTATTTTATGTAAAGCTGTCCAGTTAGGTAGTTCAATCGAGCTATACTGTTAGCTAGCTTCCCAAACGGCTTTATTTTACAATTATATTGGGTTTACCTCACCTTTAAATGCATGATTTCCAGTCTGACTATTTTTTTGTTGAGGTCGAATTAATTTCCGATTTGTGTCAATCTATCCAGTTATCCAGCTTCCCAGACAGTTTTGTTTGAAATATGTCGGTTTCACTCTGCTTTTCAATGCATGACTACTTTCTACTCGTTTCATTAAATTTCAACCTGTTTTGTTGTCTTTTATTTCGTGTCAAGCTGCCCTGTTAGCAAGCTTTGTTAAGATATCTTTTAACCAGCTTCCAAAACGGCTTTATTTTAAAATCTTTCTGATTTGTTTTGCATTTTAATTCATGATTCCTTGTCTGACTTGTTTGATAAATGTAAACCTTTTGTTTTATGTCAAGATGTTCAGTTAGGTACGTTCTTAAGTATCCTACTAGCAAGTTTACCGAATGGTTTCATTTTGAAATATGTTGGATTTTCCTTGCATTTTGGTGCATGACTTCCAGTCTGGGTTGTTTAATTTATTTTGAGCTATTTTTTTATCGATTTCTGTCAATCTATCAAGCTAGCCAGTTTTTCCAAACACTGTTTCATTTCAAAATACACAGGAAGTTCTACCATTAGTTACCCTGCTTGATCTCCTTTTTGGAGAAATTATACTTGCACGTATGAAAAAGGAAAGCTAGGGTCTATATTGGAAGCAACCACTCGTCTTTAGAGCCTCCAGAGATTGATTTTCTTTTGTGTCTGTTGGCGAAAAGGAAGCCGCTCATTGCCAGGACTGCTGCGGCGTAGGGTTTGAGTAAACGGGTGCCGGGTTGGGCTGGTGGAAAGGAGGCGGCGGCGCATTGGGGTTGGGCGGGTACGTGGGTGTTTGGTATTGCCCCAAAACATGAGCAGAAGTGGCTTGGGCAGGCGTGGACGAAGAGGAGGAGGTGGGAAGGTGAAGGTAGAGCGGGGCCAAAGGGGCCGAGGGGCCCGTCGGAGGCGGGGCCCTCTGCAGTACCACGTGTGGGTAGAGCTGCGAGTCAGAGCGGAAAAGGGCGGGTGGGGCCGCTTTTAGAAGATTCTCTTGACTCCTGTCGGACGAAGGGAAGAAAAAGATTAAGATCAAAGTACTCTAAAAATTTTTTTTAGACTTTATCGACACATGGTAGTTGCATGAATAAGTAACGAATAAATACAATACTCCTCCTTGATCTGCTACCTTATCGTGGTGGAGGAGTTTGTGTGTCCCAATGATCATAGGAGCTATGTTGTCGGGGGCTTTAAGCCCCTGGTAGGGTCACCCATGGCAAACAGGTCCTAGGTGAGTGGCCAGACAAAACGCAGATCAGAAGACCCCTTATGATTGACACAAAACTTTGGTCCTCGATTTCCCTCGCCCGGACGCGGGTTACCGGGTTCCCCTTCTGGAGCCAGGCCCGGAGGTGGGGTCCGCTGGCGAGCGCCTGGTGGCCGGACCCTTACCCACGGGGGCCGGCCGGGCACAGCCCGAAGGGAAGACGTGGGACCCTCTTCCCATTGGCTCACCACCTGTAGGAGGGGCCAAAGGGGTCGGGTGCGCAGAGAGCTGGGTAGCGGCCAAGGGAGGGGTCCTTGGCGCGACGATCCCCGGCTACAGAAACTGGCTTTTGGGACATGGAACGTTGCCTCTCTGGCAGGGAAGGAGCCCGAGTTGGTGCGTGAGGTTGAGAAATTCCGACTAGATATAGTCAGACTCACCTCTACGCACGGCTTGGGCTCTGGCACCAGTCCTTTCGAGAGGGGTTGGACTCTCTTCCACTCTGGAGTTGCCCGTGGTGAGAGGCGCAGAACGGTGTGGGCATATTAATTGCTCCACGGCTCGGCGCCTGTACGTTGGGGTTCACCCCAGTAGACGAGACGGTAGCCTCCCTCCACCTTCGGGTAGGGGGACGGGTCCTGACTGTTGTTTGTGCTTATGCACCAAATAGCAGTTCGGAGTACCCACCCTTCTTGGAGTCCTTAGAGGGTGTGCTTCAGAGCGCGCCCCCTGGGGACCCCCTCGTACTGCTGGGAGACTTCAACGCTCACGTGGGCAATGACAGTGAGACCTGGAGGGGCGTAATTGGGAAGAACGGCCCCCCTGACCTGAACCCGAGTGGTGTTTTGTTATTTGACTTCTGTGCCCATCATGGTTTGTCCATAATGAACACCATGTTCAGGCATAAGGGTGTCCATATGTGCACTTGGCACCAGGACACCCTAGGCCGTAGTGCGATGATCGACTTTGTTGTTGTTTCGTCGGACCTGCGGCCGCATGTCCTGGACACTCGGGTGAAGAGAGGGGCGGAGCTGCCAACTGATCACCACCTGGTGGTGAGTTGGCTTCGATGGTGGGGAAAGTTGCCGGCCCAACCCGGCAGACCCAAGTGTGTTGTGAGGGTCTGTTGGGAACGGCTGGCAGAATCTCCTGTCAGAAGAAGTTTCAATTCACACCTCCGGCAGAACTTTGCCCATGGACCATGTTCCCCGCCTCCATTGTCGAAGCGGCTGATCGGAGCTGTGGCCGTAAGGTAGTCGGTGCCTGCCGCAGCGGCAACCCTCAGACCCGTTGGTGGTCACCGGCGTTGAGGGATGCCGTCAAGCTGAAGAAGGAGTCTTATCGGGCCTTCCTGGCCTGTGGGACTCTGGAAGCAGCTGGCAGGTATCGGCTGGCCAAGCGGAATGCGGCTTCGGCGGTTGCCGAGGCAAAAACTCGGGCATGGGAGGAGATTGGCGAGGCCATGGAAGACGACTTCCGAACGGCTTAGAGGAAATTCTGGTCCACCATCCGGCGTCTTGGGGGGGAAGCGGTGTGCCATTGACACTGTATATAGTGCCGATGGGGCGCTGCTGACCTCGTCCCGGGACGTTGCGAATCGGTGGGCGGAGTACTTCGAAGACCTCCTCAATCCCACCGACACTTCTTCCTCTGGGGAAGCAGAGCCTGAGGACTCTGGGTTGGGCTCTCGTATCACTGGGGTTGAAGTCACCGAGGTGGTCAAAAAACTCCTCGGTGGCAGGGCCCCGGGGGTCGATGAGATCCGCCCGGATTTCATTAAGGCTCTGGATGTTGTGGGCGTGTCATGGTTGACACGCCTCTGCAACATCGCGTGGACAGTGCCTCTGGACTGGCACACTGGGGTGGTGGTTCCCGTCTTTAAGAAGGGGGACCGGAGAGTGTGTTCCAACTACAGGGGAATCACACTTCTCAGCCTCCCTGGTAAGGTCTATTCAGGGGTACTGGAGAGGAGGGTCCACCAGGAAGTCGAATCTCGGATTCAGGAGGAACAGTGTGGTTTTCGTCCTGGCCGTGGAACACTGGACCAGCTCTATACACTTGAGTCTTTGAGGGTGCATGGGAGTTTGCCTGTCCGGTCTACATGTGTTTTGTGGACTTGGAGAAGGCATTCGACCGTGTTCCTCGGGAGGCCCTCTGGGGGGTGCTTCGGGAGTATAGGGTACCGCACAGTCTTATCCGGGCTGTGCGGTCCCTGTATGCCCGGTGCCAGAGTCTGGTCCGCATTGCCGGCAGTAAGTCGGATTCGTTCCCGGTGAGGGTTGGGCTCCGCCAGGGCTGCCCTTTGTCACCGATTCTGTTCATAACTTTTATGGACAGAATTTCTAGGCGTAGCCTTGGCGGGGATGGAGTCCGGTTTGGGGGCCTCAGCATTGCGTCACTGCTTTTTGCTGATGACGTGGTGCTGTTGGCTTCCTCAGGCCGTGATCTTCAGCTCTCGCTGGAGCGATTCGCAGTCGAGTGTGAAGCGGCCGGGATGAGGATCAGCACTCTGGTTCTCAGTCGGAAAAGGGTGGTATGCTCCCTCCGGGTCGGGGAGGAGGTCTTGCCCCAAGTGGAGGAGTTCAAGTATCTTGGGGTCTTGTTCATGAGTGAGGGTAGGATGGAACGGGAGATCGACAGACGGGTCGGTGCAGCGTCTGCCGTCAGTCGGACCCTGTACTGGTCCGTCGTGGTGAAGAGGGAGCTGAGCCGAAAGGCAAAGCTCTCGATCTACCGGTCGATCTACGTTCCTACCCTCACCTATGGTCATGAACTTTGGGTCATGACCGAAAGAACACGATCCCGGATACAAGTGGCCGAAATTAGTTTCCTCCGCAGGGTGGCTGGGTTCTCCCTTAGAGATAAGGTGAGAAGCTCAGTTATCCGGAAGGGACTCGGTGTAGAGCCACTGCTCCTCCGCGTTAAGAGGAGCCAGTTGAGGTGGCTCGGGCATCTAATAAGGAGGCCTCCTGGACGCCTTCCTCGGGAGGTGTTCCGGGCATGTCCCACCGGCAGGAGGCCCCGGGGGCGACCCAGGACACGTTGGAGAGACTATGTCTCTCGGCTGGCTGGGGAACGCCTCGGGGTCCCGTCGGTTGAGCTGGAGGAGGTGGCTGGAGATAGAGACGTCTGGGCTTCCGTTTTAAAGCTGCTGCCCCCGCGACCCGACCTCGGATAAGCGGAAGACAATGGATGGATGGATGGATGGATAAATACAATAAATACTGGTACGTTGGTTTTTGCTCTCCTCTGATTCTTGGTGAATGTAAATCGGATGGTGGGGGATTTCATGAGAATGCATACAGGGGAAAAACCATTTTCTTGCACTGTTTGCAGAAAAGCATTTTCTCAAAAATCCGATTTGACCACACACATTAGAACGCACACAGGGGAAAAACTGTTTCCTTGCTCATTTTGCAGTCAAGCCTTCGCAAACAAAAGGAATATGGAAGTACACATGATAACACACGTCGATGGAAATCCCTATAGGTGTTTCGTCTGTGGGGAAACGTTTACTCAAACATTAAATGTTGTTAAACACATCAGATCTCACAAGGGGGAACAGTCTTTGAATTGTTTAGATTGTGGTCAGGATTTGACAAATAATTCTGATCTGTTTCAACACGTGAGAGTACACATTGCGGAAAGGAAGGCCTGAGTAGCCCTGTCTGGAGAAAAGAATGTTCAATTTGAATGATTTAGCTCACTGGTCTTTAAATAGTTGGGCAGGCCTCCATGGGGGACGCGAGTTTCTGTCAAGGGGGGCGCGGAGACTTTTTAACTTGGGGGAAATTTTTTTTTTTTTTTTTTTTTTTTACTTTCCCTGAATAAAGTGAAATAACTCCTCCACAACACTAAGGGGCAGTGGCATTCTCAGTGGCAGGGTTTTTTGTTTACTTTTAGCCTCAACACAGTGCATTAGGCACAGAGTATAAGCATTGAGTGTGAAGTGTAGACATGAAGTGTAGCAGGCCCACAAGGGACCCTGTTGTAGAGTGAATGTGGTTCACTTATGCCATAGTAGTTTGTGCCCAGAACCTTAAATACAAGTTTTTTTTTTTATCCAACCTATTAGAGTGGTACAAACGTCTGTGTGCATTATTGCCATCAAAGGCAAACCACTCAGATTATTGAACGAGGAGACAAGCAAAGAAAGACGGGGTAAAGGGCCAAACACTTCACGTAGCACTTCACTGTGACCATGGAGGGAGATGAGCAAAGACCAGTCTGCTTGCTGTGTTAAAAATGTTGGCAGAGGACAGCACCTGGCCAAACAAATTAAGCTGTCACTTACATTACAATCCAATCACGCTGATAAGACGCTTGAGTTTTTGTTCAGTGAAAACGTGCCGAAAAGCGTGGATTTAGCATGGATGGAGGTAACGTGTTACCACCACTATCAAAAAATCGTTGTTTCATAATAGTAATTTAGTAGTATTTAGAAAAATTAATACATAAATAAAATATTCTTTTTGGGTTTTTTTGACTATCGTGCCCCTTTTGGAACGCAACCATTGCGTAAAACGAGGGAATACTGTAAATGCAAAACATACTGGCAAGTACACAACTAGATATTTTAGCTAGGAATAACTATTCATTTCTTAAAGATAATAAAAAAACTGCAAAATTTGGTGTGCAAAAATAAAACAAACTTAAAAAAACATACAGGGAAATGTCACACTACAGAAAGTCCAAAATAACAATTGTGGTGTTCCGCAGGGTTCAGTGCTTGGCCCCCTTCTTTTCAGCATTTACATGCTTCCATTAGGTGATATTATTCACAAGTATAATATCAGTTTCCTGATATTATCAGCTATATCTTCCGTTGGAGGAATCTGCCACACTAAATTGTGGAAATTTGGAGGCCTGCCTCACTGAGATAAAAGAGTTGATGTTACTCAATTTCTTGCGTCTTTACTCTGAAAAGACCGAAATGTTAGTTATTTGTCCATCTAAATGCCGTGACTTATTCTCAAAAACTGCTGTGAACATTGACAAATGTTACATCACACAGAGTGACTCAGTTAAAAATGTAGGTGTCATATTTGACCCCGATCTGTCCTTTCAAAAGCATGTGAAGAAAATTACTAGAACCGCTTTCTTCCATCTTCGCAACATTGCTAAAATTTGTGCTATACTGTCTCAGTCGGATGCGGAAATTATAATTCACGCGTTTGTTACCTCCCGTCTCTATTAGTGTAATGCACTACTCTCCGGTCTCCCAAAGTCCAGAATCAAGAGTCTTCAGCTGGTACAAAATGCTGCAGCGAGGCTTTTAACTAGGACAAAAAAAGTCCGATCACATCACGCCGATTTTGGCTAACCTGCATTGGCTCCCTCTTAGCCTAAGATGTGATTTCAAGGTTCTCTTAGTATTATACAAAATCAAACATGGACTTGCTCCCTCATATGTTTCAGATCTGATTTCCCCCTATGTTCCGGTTCGAAGCCTTCGTTCTGAGAGCGCCGGTCTTCTCGTGATCCCAAGAGCCAAGAAGTGTTCCGCTGGTGGAGAGCGATCTCCATCCGGGCACCGGTGCTGTGGAATGCTCTTCCCCCTGAGATCCGATCTGCAACTTCAGTGGAAATGTTTAAATCTAAGCTTAAAACTCACTTCTACTCTATAGCATATGAATAATCTATACTTTTCGTGGAAAATATCTCTGTATTATTTGGGATTGCAACATCCTTTGCTGTCTGGTAATCCTGGAAGGCGGATACCACATGTGCGGTCCCTTCTCAAGGTTTCTTCATTTTCCTCATGTTGAGGTTTTTTGAGTTTTTCTTTGCCCTCATGTTGGTTCCAGATCAGGGGATGGTGTAATAATAGTCTGAAAAAATAGCCTGTGTAATAACCTGTGAAGCCCTTGGAGACTCTTTGTGATTAAGGGCTATACAAATAAAAATGACTTGACTTGGTGGAAATGTCATAATAAATGTAATGCAAAACTGTGTGTGATTTTATCAGTGATGAGAAAAGAGAGTTTGGAGCCAAACTGAGTTTGACATCTTTGGTATAAAGGACTGTTGTAGTCAAAAAGTTAACGTTGTAGCCTATGCCCAAAAACGTTTTAATTTGGTATTATTTCAAACATGTTGAGAATTGAGTGGAGTAATGTAGCGTGACAATAATCCTTGACGACCAACTGATTTGTTTTGGATCCTGCTCCAGTAAATGGACCAGTTGAGACTGTTGTTGCCTCATCACCTCTGATATCCCCTGTTGTCGTATCCACCAAGGCCCCCAGTCAGGTAGAGCGGACTGTCTGGTGCCAAGCGAGGATTCATCCTCTGGGAAAGGTGAAAGATCTTTGGTGGGGGAAAGGCCTCCCATTCACCTTCTTCCCTTTCTCTGTCCAGCCATCTTTCGCCGCGGCGGGCTGAACGCTTGACCCTGCGCCTGACAAAAAACAAGTTTGTGCCATTTGAAATAAAAATGTTTCTCACCCGCGAGCAACATATTATATTTTAAGGCGCACATAAGTCTCAGATTTTCTTCAAATTTTGCAGCGCTCCCTATTGTGCAGTGTGCCCGGTGTCTCATGTAAAACGACCAATGTAGACCAGCTTGATGTAGGGTTGGGTGCCTCCCCCTGAGACTGGGAGGTCATAGGTTCAAGCCTTGGCCAATCACACTTACAACATTTTTGGGAGAAATTTTATGTTTTCGTGAGATTGTTCACAATCATACCTAAATTAAACTTCTATGTGATCTTCTGTGACTTGTATGCCTTCTTCCGTGTTTGCCACAAAATTACCACAACCAGAAAAGGACACGAGATGAGATGCTAACGCCGTAGTGTATCTAGCAATTTGAAAAGGGCTACGGTGGGTTAGATACTTACGATGGGTTGGTGAATTCCCACTAAGTGGGACTTCTTTGTGTATCCTGTGACTTTTAAGCATCTCTTGTTTGATTGCCATCATGTTCCGCTTGAGCGGAAGAGGAGGCGTGACGTCACACGCAATCCGTTGTTAGCAGAAGTGCTCATGGATGCTAACGCCGTAGTGCATCTAGCAATTTGAAAGTTATTGTGCTACCGGAGGCGGAACGGAGTGTTCATTAATTCAACCTAAAACCTCACTTTTCCTCCATTGAATGATCACCAACTGACATGGTGCCCCAGACCATCAATTACTGGGGGTACTTGACACTGTACTTACTGCAGAATCTGGCACCGAAGGACATGCAAAATTGTTCCATCCGAAAAAAGTACTTTGCTCTACTGAACAATAGTCAAGTGTAACTTGTTTAGAGCACCTTTTCATGATGCGCATTTTTTTTGAGATTTTGGGTTTACATGAGCTGTATGCCAAAATCATTCATATTAAAACAATAAACTACTTGAAATATTTCAGTTGGTTTGCAATTACCGTATTTTCCGCACTATAAGGCACACCGGGTTATAGGGCGCACTCCGAAAAGATTTTGGTCCTATTTTTGACATACATAAGACGCACCGGATTATAAGGCGCTACAATGGGAACGTCGACAAAAACAGTCAGATAGTTCAGTCAAACTTATTACCCCCTTAACATTCCCAAAGCTTGCAAAGACGCAAATACGTGTCGAGAACACGTGCGGATGCGGTGTCCGTACGATGTCACTCAAAGGCATCGTTCCATCATTCAGAAGGTTAAAGTCTTGGGTTTCAAGAAATGCCAACCATTCCTTAGTTTCTATTTTCTTTTTCACTCGCAACTTTACTGTATATATGACAATAAACACTTGGAATTGAGTTTAATTTAAAAATTGACACTCCAATTCATCCATTATCTGCACCGCTTATCACAGAACCATCGAGTTCAGTCTGAAACAAGATACAGGGATAATATAGAAAGCCGGAGTAGCTCACCGAAGTCGTTGTGTTCATAATAATGTGCAGCCGTGGTCCTCTTATATCCGTGAGTTTAGTAAATCCAGGAGAATAAAATATTTACAAATACAAAATAGTAAAAAAATGCTTTCTGTATGCCGTCAGCCACGTGCTATACGCATTCATCTTTTTCGGCCAATTGCAGGCTTTGTTTTGCCGTTTAAGCCAATGCCAGCCTGTAAATTATAAAAAGGATCCGCCTCTTGACCTCCGAATAACTTTAGCCAATAGTGATCCATTCAAATGATGATTGACACATTGGTTAGCCAATGAAACGCTGGTAAATAAATCCCAGCATACACCGCGGACTACTTGGCGTTCGGGGGGAAATCTAGTCGGTGGCGGCAAGTTAGTTGCAAGACTTTGCGAATTAACATTGATCCATAAATAAGGCGCACTGTATTATAAGGCGCACGGTCAGCTTTTGAAAAAAATAAAGGCTTTTAGGTGCGCCTTATAGTGCGGAAAATACGGTAATCTAAATTATATGAAAGTTAATTTTTTTTGTTACACTTTGGAAAATAATGAACTTTATCACAATATGCAATTTTTTTAAGAAGGACCTGTACTTCTTCATCTTTATCCTCGAGCTTCACTCAGCTATTGCTTTTCCATAGTCTTGCATTTAACTCACCTGGCCCGCACTTCTTTTTTGGCTTTTTTCCTGCCGGCTCGTTCCTGCAGACAGCAGACGAGAAAGGAAAGCGACATGGCGAGGATGACAACGCCGCTCACCACCGACGCCAAGACCGCCACTCTCAAGCCGCGGTCCTCGGGCCTGGGAATGGCTTTCGGGTACCAAAAAAAAGAACAAAAAATCTCAGGTGCTGCTGTTCCATTTGCTGTATTTTATGGCCTATAATGGGCACCCCAAAAAAAAAACAATTTGGTCAGAACTTTGAATGTGCGCCGTATAATCTGGTGCGCTTTAAATGCATGCGGACAAAATTGGAATATTGAAAGAACACAGAAATGGCAATTATTTCAAGCATTTTCAAGCACTTCACCCAAAATTCAAGCATTTTCCTGACCTTACAAATCCAATATTAAAATGTAAGCATTCTCAAGCACCCGTACAAACCTTGATTTTCATGTGTCATCTGTAACCTTAGAGGTCTAGTAGATAAGATAAATGCGCATTCCACACTATGAGCTTGGTTTGATTCCTGTTGCATTTAATGGTCTGCAATCCTATGCAATTGTGATCAGTTATATATTTAGCCACATCACAACCCAAGTACCTAAATAGACAATGGGTCGTGATTTGGGCTGCAGTTGGTGGAATGGAGTGCGAGGTATTGCACAGAGTGAATCAAGGAAGCAAGGTATTGGGTGCTCTGAGGAGAGTGATGAGCAACAGGAGTATGAGTATGGATGTTAAGAGGGGACTGTATGAGAGTGTGATTGTGCCGACTGTGTTCTATGGTGCAGAGACTTGGAGCCTGAACGCAGATTTGAGAAGGAAATTAAATGTTTTTGAGATGAAGTGTTTGAGGAGTATGTTAGGAGTGACAAGATCGGATAGATTGAGAAATGAAATTGTGAGAGACAGAAGTGGAGTAGTAGTGGAATTGAGCAAGCGTGTGGATAAGGGAGTACTCAGTTGGTTTGGACAAATGGAGAGGATGAATGAGGAGCGAATGTTGAAGAGGATCTACAGAAGGAGACCTAGAGGAAGGCCGCAATTGACGTGGATGGATGGTCTTATGAGTGCACTGCAGGAAAGAGGTCGAAATATAGTGGAAGCTAAAGCTCTTCTTGGTGATAAGAATGAGTGGAGAGGTGTTGTAAAAGGATAGTGGGATGTTTAGACGTGTTCTAAGGGATGGGCAGGGCACCTGTATGCTGCGGCAGGGGTAAACCAGTGAAAGTTGTCGGGCCCTGCTATTGAACAGAAGACTGTGTTGTGTCACCCTGACCCGAGTGATATGGCCGCTTTCTTGTGTCCCGTTTCATCTGGAGGGACGAAAGCATGACCAACTTGGGTGGCGAGGCGCTTAACTTTTTGGGGCATTTGGGTTGGCCATGGTCCAAATATTTTTGTGTGTGATTTTTGCCTCTTTTTGCCCTTTTTTAAATTTTCTTTGTTTTTGTATGTGTTTGTCTTGCTGTCGGTCACTCCTCTCAAGGATATAACCAGGGTAGATAAATTAATGCGCAAATACAGCTTTTGAATCAATTGAGCAACCTTAGTCTTTACTGGGATTTTGATTTAATGCACTTTATCCGGTGTGCCTTACATATGAAAAAATATCACAAAATACTTATTGGGGGGGGGGGTGGTTGCGCCTTATACAATCAGGTGCACTTTTAGTGTAGAAACAGGGGTCAGGAACCCATGGCTCTTTTCATGAGTACATATGGCTCGGAGATAAAATACAATTTTATGATGTTGATTCAGGCTGTGCGATTGTCAAACCTGCAATTCAATATTCATATAGTTTAGTCCAGTATACATTGAACACAATTTTAACAATTTTACCAGTCAGGCACCACTTTGTTTATAAATCGCTAAACAATCCTTTACATGGAAGCTCCTTGAACAATTTACATTCACTGTTGAGACACTTTATGATAACGACTTACAGAACAAACTTTAACCCAAAACGTTTTACACGGAAGCTGTAGCAAAGCACCTAGAGCAATTTGATTGGATAAGCGGTAGGAATGGGGGAAGCTATACAAAGGACAGGACACGCACACTTCCTCTTTTGCCAAGCGCCTTCTGCATTTAAGGTAAATTTGTTGGTATCCTTGTTCACAATATTTTGTGACATTTTTTCCAAAAGAACTTTACCTGCACCTGGTTTTAAAACCATTATCCACCATGACAGACAAAATGAGCCTCACCACCCTTAAATAACTGCGTGAGGGAGTCGAATTTTGGGTGGTTTAGTTATACTGATATTAAACACAGCTCCTGGCATTATTTTTTAAATAGATTTCATGAAACCATCAAACCACTTAACTTTGGTCTGGAGAGCGGTTTTGGGCGGTTTGGTTGAATTTTGCCTTAAAATATATGGTGTGGCTGTCTCTCAAAAAAAAAGTTTTTTGCTTTTATGGCTCTCTGGGTGAAAGAGGTTCATAACCCCTGGTGTAGAAAATCTGGTTCAATAATGAGTTGTGTTGATAAGAGTCTCACCTTCACACACGGGCAAGTAGTTGCTCCACTGCGCTTTGCCATTGCGGACATGGCAGTAGATTTTGTGGCTTCCCACCAGCTGGAAGCCCCCCCGGCACCAGAAAGTCAGCTCACTGCCTACTGACACACCCGTGCCGCTCTCCACATAGAAGGAGCCCCGGCGCGGAGGTAGGACGGCCATGCACAACAAGCCTAAAGGGAAAAACAAACAAAGAAGTGAGTTAGTTATAACGTAAACAAACAGGTAGGATTTGAAAGAAGCGAAGGATTCTATTAATTAACAACAAAATGATTACTGAGGGGCAGCACAATGGCGCAGTGGTTAGTGCGTGTGTGGCACAGTTCTGAGGCCGTGAGATCGAACCTTCCTGAGTGGAGTTTGCATGTTTTTCCCGTGCTTGCGTGGGTTTTCTCCGTGCACTCAAGTTTCCTCCTGGATTCCCAAAAACATGCATGTTCTGTTAATTGGCCTGTGCATATAATGGATGGGTGGATGGATGATTACTGAGTTGATTGCTATTGTTATTTTTGTTTCTTTGTTTAGACACCCCTTTTAGATCAGACATTCTCCAATTAAAAAAAAAAAAAAGTCAACGCCTCAATAGTTAGCACCTTATTTACCGGACTACTCTGTATTTTCCGGGCAGACCAAGACTGCAATCATGACTTTAAGCCATGAATTCTAATTCTGCACAGCACCTTGAATGCAAGGGTAGATTTTTATGTGTGAAAACGTGAAATTTTCGCTTGTTGCATTACATTTGTCTCCTCCTTGATGATGTTCTCTGTTGCAACATGAAAGAGTATCTTTTTCCCACTCCGTCGCTGGCACGACAGACACGACGATTACTGTACGCAGAGAGAGGCAAAGTTCTATTTATATCTATCGTTCTCATGCTGCAATACACAAATACCAGCCTGGGGTGTCGTGACGCGTCCGCTATTGTCAGCCTAACTCAGGACTTTGCATGCAAAGCCAAAGTGATGGAACTTGATATCTCATTGATTAGTGGTAAGTTGAAAACATTACGTTCTTAAGCTGGTCCTGATGTGTTTTTTTTCTCTGCTCAGCACGCAGCGTTGCGCAACTGTCTTTACTTTGTGCATTGCAACCGACGCTAATTGGAGCGGCGTCGGCTGCATTAATTCAGCGTCCAATGAGTTGCAGCCAAAGGGGACGCTATGCGTTTTATAAAATGAGAGGATGCTCATTGCGCCTAAGAGCGGTCTTCCTCAGATGAGCAGCGACAGATGGGATGATTTCTGCAAAGAGAGGATCCCCTCCCTCTTTGTTTCTCGCGGATTCGTGAACATCTGTGAAGGCACACACACTCGACACGTGCGCCGTTACTGAAAGGACGAGCTGACTCTGGGTCACGGGGGACCAAACGATCAGTTGGTGGCTGGAAAAACACGAATATGAAATTGCATAATGTTTTTTTTTCTATTGAGACACCTACTGCCAAAAAATGAAGTACAGAGAGCTGCTGGTACACTCTTACACAGATTTTTAAACAAATTGATTTTGTCTTCGTTGTCATTAGTGTCACGCACCAGGAACGGAGATGGGACCCAATTGCGTTCGTTTTACTCAGCTTCATTTAGAACAGGTGTCACCAACACGGTGCCCGCGGGCACCCGGTCGCCCGCAAGGACCACATGAGTCGCCCGCGGGCCTGTTCCAAAAATAGCACATCTCATAGAGAGCTGCGTCTAAAAATTAATTTTGTTCTGTTGCTATTATTTTTTTAATCACACTTGTATGTATATAGATTTAAAAAATACTATCTTAAAAATACTTTAAGGTTAACGCGCACAATATTTACCTATGGGCAGTAAAGTAGAGCTTGTGGGATGTGGAGAGTAAGCTAGCGGGCGCTGTATGCACTTTCGTACCCCAAAAACATGGCAGAAAAAAGAAAGAAAACGTATCTCTTTCACAGTGAATGGGAAGAGGAGTTCTTTTTTACGACTGTAAAAGAAACCTGCGTGTGTCTGATTTGCGGGACGACCGTGGCGACAGCAAAACGGCACAATGTGGAGAGACATTTCAATACGTGTCACAAAAGCTACCATGATAAATATCCACCTGCAAGCGCCCTACGGGCAGAAAAAGCCCGTGAGCTAAAGACCGCTCTGGGTAAGCAACAGTCTTTTTTTACGAGGCCGGCCAAAAACTCACAAAAAGCAACCGAAGCCTCGTTTAGAGCTACACATTTTCTGATCAAGAAAAAAAAGGCATTTACAGATGGAGAAGTTGTCAAAGAAGCGATGTTATTAATTGCTAACACTGTATTTAAAGACGAGAAAAATGGAAGCGACCTAATCTCCACTCTTTCCGACGTCCAACTGGGGGCATCTACGATGGCAAGACGAGTATCAGCTATGTCCAGTAACTTGGTCGATCAGTTGGAGCAGGATCTGGCGAAGTGCAAGTGGTTTAGCCTCCAGTGCGATGAGTCCGTGGACAGCAGCAGTACAGCGCAGTTATTGGTTTTTATCCGGATGGTGTTTAATGATTTCTCCACAAAAGAAGAACTCCTGACACTACTGCCCTTAAAGACAACTACGAGAGGAGTTGACATTTATAACACGGTGAAGGAGTTTTTCGTGCAGAAAAAGGTGCCATTGGAAAAGCTGGTAGCGGTGACAACAGACGGGGCTCCTGCTATGGTCGGCCGACAGACAGGTTTCATCGCTCACTGTAAACGTGACCCAGACTTCCCCAAATTTCTGCATTACCATTGCATCATTCACCAGCAGGCGTTGTGTGCGAAAGTGATCGGCTTTGGGCACGTGATGACTCCCGTTGTGAAAATCATAAACAACATCCGCTCCAAAGCAAAGCAGCACAGGATTTTCAAGGTACTATTAGAGGAGATGTCAGCAGAATATGGGGACCTACTGCTACACACAGAAATCAGATGGCTCAGCAGAGGACGAGTTTTGCATCGTTTTTTGTCTCTTTTGCGTGAAATCAAAGAGTTCATGCAGTCCAAAGGCGAAGATGTCTCACTGCTAGAGGACACAGAGTGGACACTTGACCTTGCATTTTTGGTGGACATTACTGGGAAATTAAACCTCCTGAACTGCCAGCTGCAAGGCAAAGGTAAGACTGTTGTCGATATGATAAGTGCTTTAAATGCATTTAAAGCCAAAATGAATGCATTCTCTGCAGATTTACAGAGAAAAAAAGTTCTGCACTTTCCCTCTGTGCAGTCAGTGCTGAAAGACAATGCTTCTGCATCTGAGACATTTGAAAAAGTGGCAGAAAAGTACATTGAAGTAATAAACAGACTTGGGCAAGAGTTTGAGAATAGGTTTTGTGACCTTCATCAGCTTGAACCATGTGTGTTCTTCATTTCCAACCCTTTCATGAATGGGGACACAACATGCTTTGCTGAGCAGTTAAGTGCAACGTTCAACTTGGATGCTGGACAGGTGGAGATTGAAATTATAACATTGCAAAATGATCTCCATCTCAAAGCCTACCAGGCTGCACCAAACTTTTGGCGCCTTGTTGACACAGAGAAGTACAGTGGAGTATGCACAGCAGCCATGAAGGTTGCCAGCCTGTTTGGCTCAACCTATCTCTGTGAATCAGCATTTTCTGACATGAACTTCATCAAAAACAAACACAGAACACGCCTCACTGATGCACATCTGAGAGACTCACTCACAGTTGCAGTGTCAAGTTACACACCAGATTACAACACACTGGTGAACAGCATGCAATGCCAGTCTTCCCACTAACCAAGGACGGATACCAGATGTAGTCAGTGACAACATGGTAGTGCCATGGCAAAGTTGAATTAAAATATTGAAGAATTGTGTTCAATTTAAAAGTGTGTTCATGACATTTAAAAGTTATAATTTTGTTAAACATAACACAGACTTGGCCATTAGTTCAAAATGTGAAATAAAAAATGTATTACATATTTAAAAATATGTAAGTTGATTTTGTTTAACATTACATAATTGTTAACTTTTTGAAACATGTTGCAACATAGTTCATGATTTGTTAACAGGGCATGTCAGTGGCTTGTGCAAATGGGATATTTTTTGCTAAAATGTAGTGATGTAAGTGATCATCTGAAAATGTAACAAATACTGTGATTAATAGAGATAAAGTGTTGAATATTGATATCTGTTTCCCACCTTGTTGTCATTTTTGATAATCATTGTTAGAAATCATTAACATGATCAGTGTCTTTACATAGGTGAGTATTACTAATCATTATAAATAATGTATAACTAAAGGCAAACTGAGCAAATTTGTTATTTCAGAAGAGCGTATCAAACTGGTAGCCCTTCGTATGATTCAGTAACCGTGAAGTAGCTCTCAGTTTCAAAAAGGTTGGTGACCCCTGATTTAGAAGGAGGAAAGGACTTGCAGATAGCTGGGATGCGGAAGTGGCACTTCCGTGTCGAGCGAAGGTAGTTGTTGAAAGCGAGAAAAACAGGTCGAGGCCAGGGCGGAGGAGCAAAAACATAAACGGGTCCAGAAAAGAGGTCGGCAACGGGAATCAGACAGAAAACAGGGCAGGATGGAGTCAGAGAGTCACAAAAGCTTGCCTAGCGGGTAGCATAGGTTCGCAGACGATCTTACGAGTGTTTTCAGGAAGACGGGGTTTTAAAAAGAGTACAACAGCCAATCAGGGTCTGTGGCTGTTGGCGCCAACGGGGCAGACTCATGTGCCCCGCATCAGTAATCATGACCCATTAGTATCACTTTATTAAGTAGCGGTTCTACACTAAATTACTTCCCTGGGCGAGATTTCCACCGAGTGCCCCCCAAATAATACTTAAATAATAAGTAAAAATACACTGTATACAAAAATGGCAAACACTTACCAAAAAATGTCAAGAGAACAATAATATAAAATAATAAAATAGTTGTATTTTTATGCAGCAAATCACACAATCACACACATTTGAAAACACACTAAAGAAAATGTAGTTTTATAATGACAAGAAAACACAAACATCATCATAATGAATCTGCTCTCCTACTTCGTGATTAATGCTGATGTCAGCAGGGCCAGTGAGACGTTCCTTAGACATGATTGACCTCAGGTACGACTTTATTAACTTGAGTTTATAAAAACTCCTCTCTGCTTGAGCTACTGTGACTGGCAGAGTCAGTGCAATTCTGAGGGCAGTTCAAAGGTTGGGGTAGATTTTGGATAAATCGTTATCATGTATGAAAGTGATCCGCTCATCAGACTATAGGCTGTTAATTAAAAGTGGAACTATTAGTTTCTAACTGTCCGCCTCAAATTCTAAGCTTGGCACACTTTTAGTTATGCCTTGTTAGGCTAGCTTTGTCATGAAACTGAATTGCAGCAAATAGCAAATGTTAGTCATTTACACTACCTGATTCTATGAACATTCCATTGAATAATACCGAGCTGGGGGAACAACGTTATCTCAAATGATGGAAATAAATAAACACTGAGTTCGAAACCGTTTTGTAGCAAAGCACAATCTCAAGGTGAAATGTGATTGCTTGTTTGCTGGTTAAAAACTGAATTAGTGTTGTTAGAGTAAGCATAACAAGCACAAAACCAAGAATGCCATCAAACATGTATGACAAAATTACTACTCGTCTTGATGCCCATCCCCTAACTGTCACTCATTAAAGCGGTCAAGGCTAAAAACCATTTTACCTGAGTGACCTCATAATCGATTTTGTATCACACATTTGATCTTTTTCACACAATTCAGTTAAATATGCAGCAATTGGCCTGTTTTCTTAAAGTTATGAATAAATTGCCTTATTTGGAAGACAGCGGCAACCAACTAGAAATTCAGTTAATAGGTCCGGCCTATTGCTAACGGCTAGGCTAACAACTCTCCGAAGCCACAGCTACGGACCCTGTATCTTGCCAATGCCAGGTCAATTAGCCAAAAAATTGATGACATGGAGCCACAACACGTGTGAAACCGCCACATTCCGGACGGTCTTATTTTAATCATTTAATCATTTAATCATTTAATCATAGGGAAGATCCGTCTCCATACGAAGACACCCGATGTTAGCGCGCAGCTAGCTAGCTACTAGTTGGCTGGTCAGTAAATTGCTTTCTTACACTGAAAGGAGAAGCCCTCCAATTTCGTTTTACTTTTTACAATCAAAAAACCCCACAAGGGTCCAAGCATTCCGATTTTCGTGTGTCAGCTAACTATCTAGCTAAGTTTAAATCTTTCTATTCTGCCATTGAGATAGCTATTTACTCTTTTAGTGACCTATATAGCTCAGTTTTTAGTTGTTTTAATGTGTTTACCTTTTTAGCTAACCATCTATCTCATTATCTAACCCTTTGAGCTATATAGCAAGCCATCTAACCAAGTTGCTATTTTAGAAATGTATGTCAGACTGGGTTGTATTTTGTGTTAATGTAGCTAAAATGTAGCTCTCCGCTTGAAAAAGGTTGTAGATCTCTGCTTATATGAGCAAAATTATCTATGACAGACATCAAGATAAAATTTAGTAAGTTGCAATGATTATTATGATTATTTTGATACTAAAACCTAAATAACTTGGGCAAAATATTTGACAAAATTTAGCTTAGTTTATATTAGGTTAAGCTTAAAGCACCATAAATAATGTTACTTGGAAAACAAGGCTTAGTATAATAAGATAAATGAATAATAATGAAAATATCAAAATAATATCATATTGCACAAAGAATAATCCATTGCTCATCAAGTATATTTCCCCACAAAATAAATACAATAATATTTAAAATGAATAAAATTATCTTAAAGACAGAACAAGCCAATTTTATTTGAAAAGCCTACTTAAATTGTTTACTAAATTTTCCGGTATTTTCTAACAAAAAACAAAAAAAAACAAAAAAAAAAACAAGCTTCAATTTTAAATAAAAAAGATGCAGGTGCAGTAAATTGGACTGCATGAAATTCTTCATCATTGAAAGATATCAAATTGTCTTTTATTTACCTGATTCATTATCAAAATTATGTGTCATAAATATAATACAGAAATTATTGAATGGAATATCAATGTCACTGAGTCAAACCGTATGGAAATGTCACTGCTGATCTGTCCTTGAAGCATCCATCCATCCAATGTCTGCACCACTTATCCTCAGTAGGGTCGCAGGGGTACTGGAGCCCATCCCAGCTATCTTTGGGCAGTGGGCAGGGGACACCCTGAACTGTGCACACAAGACAGACAACTCACTTGCTCATTCATACTTAGGGACAATTCAGACAGGACAATTAACCTGACATGCATGTTTTTGGAATGTGGGAAGAAACAGGGGTGCCCGGAGGAAACCCACGCAAGCACGGGGAGAACATGCAAACTCCACACAGGAAAGTTCGCTCTCAAGACCTCAGAACTATGCTGCACACGCGTTAACCACTGCGCTGCCGTGCTGCCCCTGTCGATGAAGCATTTCTACATTCAAAAATTAATAAATAAATGAAAAAGGAAAAAACAAATTTGAAAAGTTCATCATTTAGTTAGTAGACACTCAAAAGAATGGCAGAATACATTAATGGATTTTGAATTTGCAAGGAGAATAGGAGAGGACCCAAACCTTAGATAAGAAATTCCGACCTGTTCTAAAAGCCCTCCCCTGAGCCCTTTCTTTATATGAATCTTATGTTACAAAAGCAGATCCCCCCTAATGATTTTAACACAGCATAATAATCAAAACAAAAAACAACAGAGAGGGGTAATAAGTAAAAAAACGATCTGGTATTCTATGCAATCTCTTTTGCAAGTGTCCAAATGTCAAGTCAAGTCAAGTCAAGTAATTTTTATTTGTATAGCCCTTAATCACAAAGAATCTCAAAGGGCTTCACAGGTTATTACACAGACTATATTACACAGTCTATATTACACAGACTATTTTTCAGACTATTATTACACCATCCCCTGCTCTGGAACCAACATGAGGGTAAAGAAAAACTCAAAAAACCTCAGCATGGGGGTAAAGAAGAAACCTTGAGAAGGGACAGCAAAGGATGTTGCAATCCCAAATAATACAGAGATATTTTCCACGAAAAGTACAGAGTAGAAGTGAGTTTTAAGCTTAGATTTAAACATTTCCACTGAAGTTGCAGATCGGATCTCAGGGGGAAGAGCATTCCACAGCACCGGTGCCCAGATGGAGAACGCTCTCGAACCAGCGGAACACTTCTTGGCTCTTGGGATCACGAGAAGACCGGCGCTCTCAGAACGAAGGCTTCGGACCGGAACATAGGGGGAAATCAGATCTGAAAGATATGAGGGAGCAAGTCCATGTTTGATTTTGTATAATACTAAGAGAACCTTGAAATCACATCTTAGGCTAACAGGGAGCCAATGCAGGTTAGCCAAAATCGGCGTGATGTGATCGGACTTTTTTGTCCTAGTTAAAAGCCTCGCTGCAGCATTTTGTACCCGCTAAAGACTCTTGATTCTGGACTTTGGGAGACCGGAGAGTAGTGCATTACACTAATCGAGACGGGAGGTAACAAACGCGTGAATTATAATTTCCGCATCCGACTGAGACAGTATAGGACGAATTTTAGCAATGTTGCAAAGATGGAAGAAAGCGTTCTAGTAATTTTCTTCACATGCTTTTGAAAGGACAGATCGGGGTCAAATATGACACCTATATTTTTAACTGAGTCACTCTGTGTGATGTGACATTTGTCAATGTTCACAGCAGTTTTTGAGAATAAGTCACGGCATTTAGAAGGACCAATAACTAACATTTCGGTCTTTTTAGAGTAAAGACGCAAGAAATTGAGTGACATCCACTCTTTTATCTCAGTGAGGCAGGCCTCCAAATTTCCACAATTTAGTGTGGCAGATTCCTCCAACGGAAGATATAGTTGAGTGTCGTCTGCGTAGCAGTGGAAACTGAATAAACATACTAAAAAGGATTTAAGCTACTCAATTTAAGGGATCGTCTTTCAAAAGATAACGATAACACCAATTCCAGAGTTTTTTACAAATGCTTGTGCAGATTTTTAAAGATGTTTGCGTGCATGCCTTGTGCCTTTTCTCACTCTTCTGCACGCACACATTGCATCAAGTCAGTGCACGGCGTAAAGCATTGCATCCATTATTGAAAGTATAACTTGACTGAGCATGATTTTAAGACCGTTTTGCGACGCCGTGGCGGGCAATCTCGTTTGCTATCTTGCTGTCAGAGGATTGAAAAGAGAATTAATGCTGAGAAGATTGAGAAAGCAATCTTGCGGGGAATCCTTTTTTGTGTGCACGTTATTTGATTCTATTCAGCGTAAAACCTGGCAACACCACACAAACAACCAAAAATTTGGTTTGCAGTCCTCCAAAGTCAGGACAAAACAAAACAAAATAACAAATCGAAAAAAAACCTCCACAAAAAATGTTATCGTACATGTTCAAAAGGTAGTAGAAAGAAGCATCTGCTTAATTAGGTTTACTAACCTTGAGTTCGAAGCCCAGATTTTGCCATGAGAAAAAATGCCACTGAGCAAAAATATTTAAAATCAATCAATCAATCAATCATAAAATTCATAATTTTTTCTCACTTCATTCATTCTTACTGTAAATAATAAAAGACTGTCTCAGAAAATGTTAGTATTGTGATAAGTTCCAGATTTTCTGCAATGAACCTAAAACACAAAAATGTCATACATTCTAGATTCATTAAACATCATGTCAGGATCAGAACGGAAACAGGATCCAATCGCATAACGTTTCTCACAAGTTTATTGAGAAAGAGAGAGGAAGGGCAGCGCCCGCGATCCGGTGCTCGATAGACGCGGGAAGCAAGTCGCTCTCGCAATCGGATTGTGATCCGAATACGGAAGTGGATCTTCCGTAGCGGGCGATGGCGTTGTCGGGGCCGGAAAAACAGAACGAGACAGTAGAGCAAAGACGTGGACGGGATCAGAAACGAGTCGTGAGCCAGGGCGGGAGAGCAGACGTGGTCGGGATCAAAACAGGTCGTAGCCAGAATGGGAGAGCAGACGTGGTCGGGATCAAAACAGGTCGTAGCCGGAGACAAACGGGAGCAAAAAAAACAAGCCAAGTGGGAGTCAGGGTCGAAAAAGGCTAGCCTTGTATACACAGAGGTTCGCAGATGGACTGACAACAGGGGATTGACAGGACCAGGTTCAAAGAGTGACAGGGAACCAATCAGAATCTGTGGCGGTTGGTGCCATATTAGTGGACACAGCTGAGTCACATCAGTAATCATGACACATCAACTGATATATGCAAATCTTTTCTTAATTTAATATAGCTTATTTTGATGAAATCTAAAATATCCTATCCTAAAATATTACAATATCATGAAAGAGTATTCTGTAGTAGTAGGCTAGTAAGCCATAATCAGCAATATCAAATAATAAAAGACATGTGTTCCCAATGGGGGTATGTTAATTAATTTTTAACATGTTTGTATTTGTTTATTTATTGGCTGTATATTACCGTAGCTAACTCGTGGGTCAGCAACCTGTGGTTCTAAAACGTGTTCTTTCGTTCGTATCATTTCGCACTTCATAAAAAACAAAACAAAACATTTACATAACATGCAAAAATACATGAGCTATTGTAAAAACATGCTTTTTAGAAAAAATACGCGTGGGTGAAGACATCAGCATTCTCCATAGTTTGTATTCGTCTTTGTGCTATTTAGCACTCGTTTTCAGTTACACTACAGCAACTAAAGGTTAAATAATACACACTGTCCCTTTAACGTCTTCAAAACTGTAAAAATGCTTTGAATTAATATTAAAAAAGTCATTTTTACGTATGAATTCCTTTTTTATATTGATTGTTTATTTGTTTTTGTGGCTCCAGACATTTTTTTTGTCTGTTAAGGCTTTTTCAACATTTTTGGTTGCTGACCCATGAGCTGACTGAATTGGGGTATTGAATGTGACGAAACTACGTAAGAATTACGGATTTACCTTTGATTCACTGATATTGATTGACTGTACATATGTTACTTTTTTGTGATTGGGCTTATCATAACTGATATAACGAATTCAACACAGATAGGAGGGGGAATATATATATATTTTTTTCAGAAACGCACGCAATATTTCAAAATGTCTTTTGTGTGAAAAATTGTTACTTCCTGGGACTGCGGTGCTATCTGGTGGTGTGGGTGTCAGGTGTTTGATAGGAAGCAGAGCGTAAAAGCAAAGGATAAAGCTTAACACGCAACTGGGTTTGTTTGTTTGGATTCTCACTTAGCTGTGGAAAAGCTTGGCTTCTGAATTGACTATAAATGTGACTCAACTTAAAGTAAATACGGGCTACTTAATATGGAGTAGCTGTTCTCAAACTTTTGGGGTGGTTTGGGAAAGTATTTGCATAACCCCTGATCAGAAACTAATAGACAGGCAAGGAAAAACTTAAAAACATCTGCATGAGGAAAAAAAGAAACCTTAAGAAGGGGCCACACTTTGACCAGGCTTTAATTAACGTTTAATTGGGTAACAAAACAAAGAACATAGTCAGTGTAGTCTACATCAGCATCAGCAATAAACATAGGTCATAATTTTATTATTATTTATTTTGTTTTTTATATTTTGCTATTATTCTTTTATATATTATATATATATATATATATATATATATATATATATATATATATATATATATATATATATATATTGTGTATATATATTACTAGATATATATTTAATATATATCTAATGTATATTCAAAAATATATATAAATAAAATACAATTGGCAATTTATTTATTCAACTATTCAATTCATTTATTTATTACTGTTTCTCAGTATTTGTTTTACCAGCAAAACTCCTTAAAAATACAGAAAACAAGTAAAATAAGAAAACTAACAGCTAAAATAGCCTTATAGAATATTTCTGATTTTGAAGGTACATTGAGTAATATATGACCACAAGATAGCACTGTAAAAACCAGTGCTGAATGAGCACAGCGTAGCAGCAATATGACAGACAAACTAGACTAGACTACTGGGTATGGATTCCGCTATGGTTTCTGAGCTCTCTGATCTTCTTTCAGGAGCAGTTGCGTCCATTCCTTCATAGAAAGGCTCTATCGACTCGCTCATGAATGAGTTTAATGCTACCCTGGCTAGTGTCCTGGATTCAGTAGCATACGGCTTAAATCACGACCTAAAAGACGCACGCCTTGGTTTACTGATGAAACTAGATCCCTTAAACAAGAATGCAGGAAATCTGTAAGACAATGGCGCGCTACCAAGCTTGAGGTTTTCCATCAAACCTGGTGTGACAGCTTGTTAAAGTATAAAGCGACCCTTGCCTCTGCAGAATCAGCCTACCTTTCGAAGGTGATTGCGTCACAAAAGAACAACCCCAAAATATTTTTCGACACTGTAGCATCGCTTACAAGGCAACAGATTATCCCAGATAGTTCCACCCATTCAGCCCATGACTTTATGTTCTTCTTTAACAAGAAGATTCAATGCATTAGGGAAGAAATTTCTAAAGACAGTGTTAATACATCACATATTAAAGGGCTGAAATCTAAAGATCCACGACATGGTGGCTGTCCAGGGAATTTGTCCCGATTTAGTGAACTGTCACTCAATAATCTTAAACAGGTGGTGAATACGGCCAAACCGACAACTTCCCTTTTCGACCCGCTTCCGGGTTCGCCTATTAAAGGTCACTTTGGGGTCGTTGGACCTTCAGTTCTAAATATTATAAACATATCACTCTCCTCAGGTGTTGTTCCAGTGGCTTTGAAGTCCGCTGTTATTAAACCTACACTGAAACGACCCAACCTTGATCCAGAAAGCTTATGTAATTATAGACCTGTGTCAAACCTACCGTTTCTTTCTAAAGTACTTGAAAAAGTAGTGGCACAGCAACTGAATGATTTCATATCTGAGAGCAATCTTTTCGAATCAATGCAATCAGGATTCAGGGCTAACCACTCTACTGAGACAGCTCTGATTAAGGTAACCAATGATCTCCTACTGGCAATGGACTCTGGCGCTTCATCACTTTTGCTGCTGCTGGACCTTAGTACTGCTTTTGACACAATGGACCATAATATCTTACTAGAACGGTTGGAAAAATGGATTGGTCTCTCAGGAATCTTATAACATTATCTTCTCTGTTCCTTTATCTTCTTGCTCATACCTCACTATGAATGTGTAAAACTGGAGTGTCATGCCCAATTTCGTTGTCACAATATGTTAGCCCATTTGTAACAATGACAATAAAGGTATATTCTATTCTATTCTATTCTATTCTCTCATGGTTCAGATCCT